>NC_141826.1:19902500-19952500 GCF_982586985.1 Callionymus lyra | reverse complement strand
GATGGTGTTACTTTTTCCATTTATTTATTCCATGTTTTTTGAAAGATTAAAACAGTACATACAAATTTACAAAATTAGACATTTAATACTTTTAATAAAATCGGAGCAAATTACACATTAAGAAAAGAAGGATCTGTCTCGCCTGCAGTTGATACAAAACTCTGCAGCAAGAATTCTGACCTGCTCTAGTAGAAGAACTCACATTTCTCCGATCCTTAAAACTCTTCACTGGCTTCCAGTTTCTTTCAGGATCAACTTTAAAATTCAGTTTCTCACTTAAGAACTATTCATGGTCAGACCTTCCATCACTGATCTGATCCAGCCTTACACCCCAGCTCGGGCTCTGAGGTCTGTGGATCAGAATCTACTGATGATTCCTGAACTTCCGGACCAGAGGAGAGAAATCCTTCCAGACTGTTGCTCCTAAGCTTTGGAACGATCTCTGTGTTTGATGATCTACTGACTCCTTCAAGAAACATCTGTGTTTGATGATCTACTGACTCCTTCAAGAAACATCAAGACATTTTAATTTGTACAGGTTTTTCCTTGATCTTCTGTGTTCTCTGTGTTATCTTGACCTTTTAAGTATATATTTTGTACCTTTGTGTACTTTGTAACCCTGGTCTAGAAAAGCGCTATATAAATATAAATTACTTACTTACTGTAATTACTATATGTATAAAAATATATAAAAGTTGTGTAACAGCAAAAATGGGACAAATACACAGAAAATATAAAGTAAAGTTATTATATCCCTAAGTCTTTGTGTAATTCACATGAATAATTCGATTTTCGTAAAAACTTTCATCCAATTTATTACATGGATTTTAATAGATTAAGTTAATAAAAATGCATTTCAGAACTTGTGATATGCGAGTATAATATTTGCAGAAATTATACAAATATGTATTAGATGTTCATTTTCTTTCCATCTTGGTGTGGATAATAATAATAATATATGTCTTTAAATGTGTTTTAATATTCAAAATTCAATTTTTTTTCTTGTTTTTCAAATTTCAAAGCAGTTCTTAACCGCAGACCTCTCTTCTCCCGCCCCTCAACCTCCTCTCTCAAAGTCCTACGACTGCTTTCAGACCCGTACCCCTTTAGATCCCCATCACTTTGAAGCCCCTGGCCTCTCAGGCCCCTACTTCTATAATGTGGTGAGAAGTCGCGAACTCATGGGACTCAGTATCGCCGTCACTCAACTCTAAGGGTCACGTGATCGCGTTGGTTTAATTTACAAAATGCTTAACGTAACCATTAGCACGACAATGCGATCTAGTGAAACGTTAGCTGACGCTAACCTTAAGATGATGACAATCCCTGTCTAAACGTGATGGTACACAACCAGGCGAGGTTGTGGGTTCAATCCCATCAAGACCATCTTCAGGTCGACTAATAAACACTTTAAATCTGACTTTGTCGTTTTGTCACGGCGGTTGCGGGAAAAGCTGGAAGATGAAGAGGCATCAGCGGTTGATCGCGCGGTCGCCGCCACAGTTACGCCGTCATGTGACACACGAGAGTAAAACGGCGGCTCTCGGCTCGAAAACAACCGAGCTAATGAGCTCGTGTTTGTTGCCGCGCTGGTCCAAGTCGTTTCATGACTCCTCGCTCTCGGCTTCTCCTGCGAGCTCCGACCCCCCCGTCAACCGTTCGTCATCGCGGCCCATGAGCCGGCGAGCACATTAACCGCCGCTGACACGTGAAGATGACACGCCGGCGTGTCACGACGCCCGCCGGCGGTGGCGGAGAGGCGGCGGCGGCGGCAACGCTGGCCCACTTCGGCGCTAACGTGTTTATTTCGACCACAAATGAAGATTAATGGCACTCAAAAGTGGGAGACGCGTCGTGCGGGGCGCAGCGCCATCATTAGAGTTAAAGAGGAAGGGCGAGGATGACGAGTCCTGCAGGGAACGCGGGTTTATAAATAACCGACTCGCACTCGTCATCTTCTTCTTCTGGTGTCAGGATTCACAGCTACAGAGCGACATCCCCTCGTCAGAGTGGACAACTGTCAGGAGGAATGACTCATCTGGTATAACCCTTGAGTCGTGACTTGAAAGGATGAATGGAAGAATTAGAAACAACTATATTTCCGATACACTGTCCACTAGAGGGCGCCACTAGTCGGGGACTCGTGGAATCCTTAGATTTTCGAGTCTGACTCTGGAAAATCGGGAGATTGTAACTTCAATGACTCAACATAGTGGAAGAGGACATCCGAGTGAGTCACTAACTCGGTCCAGATATGAGTCTCTCAGGTGTTGACCAGGTTTAACCTCCTCTACACAACAGTATTAATGGGAAAAAGCCGTTACTTGTCGAAAAAAAAGGGAAATAAACGCAATTTTTCTTACTTTTAACTCATCATTCTGACTCAACGGATCCGTGACTCATTAACCTGAGTCGCCCCAGTCATTTGAAACAAGTGGGCTCCTGGACTCGGATCAGAAACCTCGTGCTTTTTTATTTTCTCCAAAAAAAATGATCAAAGGGCGAAACATCATCACTTCTCAGCAGTAATTGGAGCTAAAAATAGAAAAACCCTGTTTGGCGTTTTTTTTTTTTTTTTTTTTTTTAAAGACTTCCTTTCAAGCGAGTCATCTGGGAGTCCATTTTCAGCAGCGTGAAGAACAAAAGATCTCCATGACGAGCGATCGGGGAGCTGAAGGACGAGGCCCGCCGGGACCGGTCCCACCACGCGGCGGTCCCACCACGGCGCAGGAGGTTATGGGAAGAAGGTTCTTATTTTTCCGAGAGCGAAGACGGTCGGTGGCCGGCTGCAGCTGCTGAGGAAGCTTCTCAGGGGAAGGGAGACTGTTCTGCCTTTTTTTTTCGGGGGGTCTGCTGGAGAGCCTGTGTGTTTATGTCGAGGAATATAAATGAGCAGCTTCCCACGGGATGCGGCCAATTATTTTTTTCTTGGGCAACACTGGAGGAAAGAGAAGGAAGAGCAAAGATGAAAGAAGATCACATTTTTTGCCTCTTTGTTCCCGCAGATTCATCACGCCGAGTCGGTGGGAAAACGCTGCTCCCACTCACCGCTCGCTGGAGTGTCCTTGAGCAACGCAGTCCCACCACTTGGCTGAACTCTGCCCTGCAGCTCTGTGAGAAAAGGACAAAACACTGATTCCTGCGGGACTCGCGAGCTCATTAAAGCCTGACGGACGAGCGAGCGCCGGTCATCGTGATCGGCGACGCCGGAGCGGAAACGGCAAACACGTCAACATGTTTGTGTCGGAAGTTTTCCACCGTCAAAAAAAACTGGATTGTCTTTTTTTTTTCTCTTCATGTCCTTCTTGTATCTGTAAGCTTGTCATCTCTTTGTTAACTTTGTATTTTTAAGGCTTCACTCTTCCTGTCCAGGCAGAGAAGTTTATTTATATTGGGGTTTTTGTTTCGTGAGTGAAGGAAGTATGGAGCGAGAGACGGACGGTTGGAATCATGTCGCTTTATCGTCTGTTGTGGTGAAGAAAGAGAGACGGATACAACTTTATTGATACCCTGAAATTCCTTTGGGAGGTTAGGAAAAGAGCTGAGCCAACAGACAAAGCTCTCAGTTTTCCGGATCCATCTACATTCCTACAGTCATCTATGGTCACCAACTTTGTGATTCCAAAGGACAAAATGCAGAAGACAAGTGTGTATTGACGATACATAGTACAATATACGATTGCGATATGTCGTGATACTGTAGTAACAAGGATATATTTGTAGTATTGTCGAGTTTTTGACTCTGCAGAATTAACAGACCACATGACTCCTGCATGCATTTGTTTTTAAACCAAAATATGTACAAACATCAGCTTTAAAAGCTGCTGGAGTCGACTGTATCCTCTCGTCCTCAGTCATCGCTTCTTTGTTACTTTAAATAAATGAATACACAACAATTGATTTTTTTTTCTTACGACTCTAGTCTTAACCATCTCTTAGAGATAAGGTAAGGTAAGGTAAAACTTTATTGAAATTGTTTGTATTTTTTGTTTAATTAATTAATTAATTAATATTAATTGTTTGGAGATAATGTACAGAGCTCAGTCATTCGGGAGTGACTCAAAGTAGACCCACCTCGAGGTGGTTCTTGAACTTTTGGGAGGAGACCTAGGGGGCAGACCCAGAACAAAGGAAGACAAACAAAGGATCAGGGTCAGACCATCAATGCCAACTTGTTGCGCAACTGTCGAATTCTAATTGGTTCACTGTGCAGTGCCTCTTTGACCACAGGGTGTCACCAGTGAGGTGGACAAAAGCTTCAAAAAAAACAAACACGTTGGCTTCATTTGTTCATCACGATGGTAAAAGGTGAATCGACATCAAAGCTTGGTGACGTTACAATGGCCCGTCCCTGATGACCTCATCACAAGTGTGGATAAAAGCAGCAGGAAGTTAAGGACTTTGCTGCTTCTCAGCTCCGTAGACATGTTTTTTAGCAGCTGTCAGAACTTTAAAGCTGCTCCTCGAACATGACACAAAGAAGCTCCAACTTCAGAGACGCGTTCCGTCGAGTCCGAGACAAGATCCGGGTGCAGGACACCAGCACCAACGTGAAGGAAGACGATCATCTCAGCACGCCGCTGCTGAGCAAGAAACTGGACTTCCCTCTAGACACGAGCAACCTGGCCCAGTCCAGCCCGTTCGAAACGGCGCTCCTGCTCAGGAGGCTGGAGGAGGAGATGGAGTCTCACAGGAAAGCTCTGCTCCTGAACCAGAGTCTGAAGGCCGAGCAGGAAGACCTGCGCAGGAACGTGGCGGAAGAAGTGTGCGCCCTGGAAACAGAAGCCATCCTGAAGCAGGAATCGCTCCTGAGGACGCTGGTGGAGCTGACGGAGGCTCAGGAGAAGGTGGCGGCGGAACTCCAGGAGGAGAAACGAAGGACTTCGCTGCTCACCCAGCAGTTGAAGAAGATCACCGTGTCGCACCAGCAGGTGTGTCTGCGCTGTGAGACCGTCGAGCGGCAGCTGCAGGTCCTGCAGAAGAAACTGGAGTCGGAAAACAACAGAATCCAACCGGACCTTCGGCTCTTCGAGCTGCTGCGGACTCAGCTTCACGACCTCAGGGTGAGCGAGATGGTGTCCCTCAAGGAGAACCCGCTGAAGGACGACGAAGAGCTGAGACATCTGGTCGAGGGTCCGGACTCCTCGGGCGAGGACGAGTACTTCCTGGCGCCGACGTCGATAGAAGACGCAGAAGGACCAGAGGTGGTGGCTGAAGGAGAAGAAGCAAAAAAGTCGAACTCCTCGGAGGAGAGTGTAGACGTGACGGACTACCAGCAGGTGTCGCCGTGTCACGAGCTCCTCCACGTTAAGATCGAAGCCTCGGAACTCTTGTCAATAGAGGAGGAATCAGAGGCAGAAGTCCTGCCTTCCATCTTGACTCCTGAGATGATTGACAAGCCTTCGCCGCTGGAGGACCCTGACAGTAGGACCTCGCAACAGAACCTGAACGCAGCGGAGAAGTTCGAGACCCTGCCCGAGAATCAACCTTAGGAATCTTATCGGAATGTTTACGAACCTTGAACATGTGGGGGTTGAAACCTGAGACCTTGTCTGAACTGTTAAAATTGTCTCGATATTCCAAAAAATCTGACCTTGACAAATTTGTTTCTCCCAGTGGTCTACACGTTCCTTTAGCCCTTTCACACTGCTGCTAGGTCAGGGGGTCAACCGGACTGTTTTGTGCGGCAGAAAAGGGTCAAAACAAACCCCACTTTTGATAGTTTCACCGGTTCTTCGGTGAGTCCGTTCGTTTATTATTCCTGATGAATCTCACGACCACGAGGTCGACTCTCGCTGACGTCCAAGGTCACTCGGTGTTGTTGGCGACACTGAATCCCCCCAAAAAACGTGTACAGGCATAGAAAGGATGGATCCTGAGGAGGCAGCCAAGCGGCGTTCCAGCAGTGGTGACTCCGCAGTTTGAAAAAAACAAGCCCCGGGTTCACCAACGAGTCGGCGAAAAAGGTTAAACGCTCCAGAACCGACGAACCTCCCGAGTCAGCAGAGAATATGTCGGTTAATGTGTCAAATGTGATGTTTAAGTCTTGGTTAAGCGAGTCGGAGGTTCCTCCAGGGGTTCCGCCGTAAGCCGCGTGAGCCGAACGGAGCGGCACGTTCTCTTTTGGACCCGGTAATTGAAGCGCCCGGTGGTTCTGCACACACACACACACACACAAACACACACACACACACACACAAGTCAGAACCAGAGGAAGCGGCGAGATAAAGAGTCGAAGTTAAAGCGGCGTGTCGCCTTTTCAACACACTCACGTCCGCCTGGTAAACACAACCAGTGTTTGGTCACATTGCAATGGTGCTTTCATACACACTCACACACACACAGACACACACACACACTCACACACACAGTGTCAGAGTGTTAAACGCGTGTTTGCTCGAGCTGCCTGAGCCAATAGGGCTCAACCAGCCGTGGACTCGCCGTGAAGCTTCGTCCACGATTAGAGTAAAAGCTGCGAGCTGGATTACCACTGTGTGCGTGGGCCTGTGTGTGTGTGCGTGGGCCTGTGTGTGTGTGCGTGGGCCTGTGTGTGTGTGTGTGATTGTGTGCTTTTAAAGAGGAATTCAAATAGTGCTTTATTCAGATGCCATTTGTTTAACTGTTGTATCAGATTCAAGTGGACTGATGTCAAAAAAAGTCAGTGTTGTGTCCGTCAAATATGTGCGTTTTTGATGTTTGTCTGAGAGCTATTAGCACGTGTGTGTGTGCGTTAGTGTACACGTTTGTGCGAGTGTGCTTGCCTCATAGAGTAAGCGTGTGTTGCTGTGTGCGCACACATTTGTTTGTGCGAGCTGTGTGTGTTGTGGTGCATGGGTGTGTTGACGCATGAGTGGTGCACATGTGTGTAAATTCATCTTTGTGTGTTAGTTATTGTGTGTGTGTGATGCAAATGTGTTTGTGCGTGCTATACGTGTGTGGTAAATATGTGTTAAGGCATGTGTGTGTGAGCTGTATATGTGGCACATTTGTGTCTGCGTAAATGCATGTGTGTGTGTGTGTGTGTGTGTGCACATGTGTATTGGTGTACATGCACCTTTGTGAGTACGTGTGCGTTGTCAGGCATGTGTGTGTGAGTCAGTGTCTCCGAACCTTGTACTTGTCATTGAAGTGGAAGTTGTTGTTGTAGAAAGATCAAAATTGGCTTCATATCTGATTCGACTTCTTCACTTCAGACGGTCAAGTGCAGACGCACAACAGGGATCATCAAGTGTGTGTCCTTGATGCTTCACCACTAAAATGAAAATGTTTCCCAGAGTTTTGCAGACAGAACAACTATATCTTTTCTCACCGCAGGCGTGTCTCACTCACAGTCAACCGGAGCGGAGTCGCTCGCAGCGTCGTCCGGGTTTAACGTCCTCATCGAAATAATGAGATGGAACTGAGAATATTGAACCGAATATTTTAATGTAAAAATGTTTTTTATTGAAATGTTTCAAGCATTTCATAAATTGTTTTGATTTATAATATCATTTCTAATTTGAAATGTTGAATTGTTTTTTTGTTACCAACTGTGTCGAGGTGAGCGTGACCACCGTACAATTGTCCAAGAGTAATAAGTGAAAGTTTAATAAATGACAAGAAGTCCAATCACTTTAATACTAAACAAAGAAAACTAGAGTCTGATATAAAGTCCAAAAACCAAAGCCTCCACTAAACTGGGAAATAAAAAAGAAAGTGACAAATAATAAAAACTAAACCAAACTTAACAACAAAAAACAAGCAAAAATACAAAATTATTTTATCCGCCTCACAGGTGGTTGAAGTAGGTTCATGTTCGGTGATGAGGTCCAGCTGTGTCGTCAGTAAACTCAGGGAAATGGATAAATAGGAGAACAGGAAGTGAAAGTAAGTAAGTAAGTAAGTAAGTAATATTTATTTATATAGCGCTTTTCCAGACCAGGGTCACAAAGCGCTTAAACTATCAAAACAATACTCAAAAAAGTATATACTTTAAAGATCAAGATAATACTGAGAACAACACAGGAGTTCCAGAAAATCAAGGAAAAGCCTGAACAAATAGAAACGTCTTAAGATGTTTCTTAAAGGAGTCAGTAGATCCATCAAGTGCAGAGAGAGAGGAAGATCGTTCCAAAGCTTAGGAGCAACAGCCTGAAAAGATTTGTGTGCGAGGAACCATCAGTAGATTCTGATCCACAGACCTCAGAGCCCGAGCTGGGGTGTAAGTCTGGATCAGATCAGTGATGGAAGGTCTGACCATGAATAGATCTGAAAGTAAGAACCAGAATTTTAAAGTTGATCCTGAAAGAAACTGGAAGCCAAGAGTTTTAAGGATCGGAGAAATGTGAGTTCTTCTACTAGAGCGGGTTAGAATTCTCGCTGCAGAGTTCTGAATCAACTGCAGTACAACAAAAATATTTTATTTATTTAACATTTTAATGATAAAAAAATATATAATAATAATAATTGTACTTGTATAGCACTTTTTTTAACAGTAGTTACAAAGTGTTTTACATAAAACGTCTTTAGTTAAAAATGACAAAACAAATTAAAACAGCACAGTAGTAAAACAAGATTAATCAACACACGTTCCATTCAAGAATAATAGTATCAAATAAATTGAATAAACACTGCAAATAAAGGATGAATAAAAGCCCACTGATGAATAAAAGCCAGTCTGTAAAAGTGTGTTTTTAAAATAAGGTAGAGACTCAGCCAGAAATAAATAAAAGCTTACAAAAAAACATTTGAGAAAAAAAATTTAAGATGGGTTTTTGTTAACGTTAGATTCGAAAATGGCCAATTTCCAAACGTCCATGAAAAAAATTTGACCTTGAAAAAAGTTTCATTGACAATTATTCAAGTTAAAAAAAAAAAGATTAGAAAAGATGTGAGCGGTGGCGATCGGTCGCTAGGGCTCCAGCCTGATTTGGCTGTTTGTTAATTTTCTAATCTTTTTTTACATTTTATTTTATTTATTATCATGTATTATTTTTTAGTTTAAAAATAATTGTTAAAAGTGATGAGTCTGTTGCTGTGTCTCACATTGCATACTTCTGACGGTTAGTACGCATCAGGATAGTGTAACTACTTCTACTACTATTTAACGATGATTTCAACCAGCTGTAGGAAAACCAGCGCCACCTGCTGGCAGCACGTTTTGTTTGGATCAAGAAATATTCGTGAAATATTTACGACCGACCGAAGCCATGTCATCCTCCTACTGGCTGACAATACACCTGTAAGTATATGAATATATATATATGGACAATTTCTACCCTAAATGGCCGCCATCTTAGTGACGTTGACGTTGTGAACGGAAGTTACGTCATATATACAGTATATATATATATATATATATATATACAGTATATATATATATATATATATATACTGTATATATATATAGTTATATATAGTTACGTCATATATACAGTATATATATATATATATATATATATATACAGTATATATATATATATATATATATATATATATGACGTTACTTCCGTTCACAACGTCAACGTCACTAAGATGGCGGCCATTTAGGGTAGAAATTGTCCATCGATCCATCCTCAGTTTTGTGGGCGTTTTAGTCGGTAATTTAGTGTGCATGGAGCACTACATTTCACAATGAGACGCACTTATGCAGTAAAAATACTTATTTTAAGTATGCAAGTATGCGATTTGAGACATAGCTTGTATGTTTCTAGAATTATTCGCATTGATTCACTTTCTGCTAATAATCTTGGTTTGCGTCGTCATTTCCTGTCCGTCTCGGGTGTGTGCGGTGGTCGCTATGAGAGCAGCCCATCGGTGACGTCACATTTATGTAACCAATCACACGTCGCTGAACAAGTGCCGGAGAAGTGCCATCTCTGAGCATGATCTTGGGCGCTGGAAAAAGTGAGCACTATGGTTGAAATACATAAGAGTAATCTATGTTACACTGAACCAATTAGCTCACTTAATAGACTTGAGTTTGATCCTCTCTCCCGACAACACTTTCTTTTACTTCTTTTATTACAGTTCACCTTATGTGAAAACCCAACTCTCCTGACTTATTCACATGTTGTAATTTTTCAAGTCGTCCTCTTCAAAATGCAGTAGTTCATTCATCATGACCTTGCTCCGTTTTGAAGTGATTACTTAATAAAGTTCTCTCTCGTCTGAAATCTCACCAAATGAGAATACGGTTTAAATTAAACATTCTGACATCACACTGGTGCAGGTGTCCTCCCCTAGAAGCCCTAAATCAGTTAAGTACCTTCATGTTAATAGTGAAACAAAATAAGTATTTATGTAAACATGGTAAGAGTTACTTCTGAATTCTGAAAGCGCTATATAAATACAAATTACTTACTGAGGGCATTGAGGAGCTGATAGGATGCTCCATCACAGGTGTGTGAGGGAGAGGTACCGCAGGTCCTTCCTCCCTGCTGCCATCAGACTCCACAACAAGAACACACCAAGATAATTATTTAACTGCACCTTTCTTGTTATTTTTGTAAATATGATTGTGAATATATAATATAGTGCAGATTTATTTATTTTCTATTCTATTTAGATTTTCTTTCTTTTTCTTTTTATTATTTTTTATTTCTGGGTGTTTTATTTTCTTGGTATATTACTCTGGCTATTGTTGAACCGAATTCCCCCTCGCGGGACAAATAAAGGATTCTGATTCTGATTCTGATTCTGATACTTTAGGTGTTTTTGTAATGTGTACATTAAGCAGCAAACATTTTTATCATTCGTTTTTAATGTACAAAACGGGAGTTTCAGGGGTGAATTTGAAATTTACATGAGTCCTTGAATGCAACTCGTGTTTTTGTGGCCAATCAGAGCAGAGTGGGCGTGGTTGCTCGGACGAGACTTCTAAGTGGGCGGGGCTTAAGCGTATTTTCTAATGTAAATATCTTTATTAAACGAGAGTTTTGTGCAAAAAGAAACATACTGATGAGTATAATAGAGTTCCTCGAGCAATTTAAGACACACTTGAATCAGAACCTTAGGTTTTTTGCAGTGTCTTTGTGTGTGATGATGGTTAGTTGGTAGGAATTATATCTTATGTCCTGGTGCATAGAAAGGATAGAAATACTCTTCCTATAGCACTGGATGTACAGCAGCAGCCGCCTGCTCGCCACTGGATGTGGAACATTAATGTTGACCAACAACATTAAAAGAAGTTTACAAAACTACAAATATTCCCTTTTGTTTTTTTGCAACAACCTAAATCTGCTCAAAAACACCTCAAGCCAAGAGTGCGATGGATTCAATAACGCTCGCCACGTGTCGCTCTGCAGGTTAATTGAAGTCTGAGTCTCGGCAGGACGACGGCGCTCGACCGGGCGAGCGTTCCGGAGCAGCATCTCCTCTCCCAGAGTTCCCGTTTGTTTTGTTTGCTTGTTGTTTTTTTTTTTCCTCTCCCCCCGCTGGAGGTTAAAACAGCTCCAGTTTTTTAAGTGGCGTCACCTGGAAACGGATTCTCCGCGAGACGGCGAGATAATGAGAAAGCATCATTTGATTAAAGGTGACACGCGTCTCACACGGCGCCCGTCTCACGCCACGCGACGCTTCGCCTCGGGGCGCCGACAACCATTTGCTCGCTTTAGAAAAACGTCGGCGCCGCCCGTGACATTTGGATTTAGATTACTTTTATTATTGTGGAGAACTGGCGGCTTTTGAGTAAATATTGCAGGTGGAGGTCGGCGAGGCCGGCGGCGGCGGCGGAAACACAAACAGCCGCAGACGCTTTTCAAACTTTGGCTGCTCGGATACATTAGTAGCGACGCCACGTGCTCCCCGTTTGTCGGGATTAAAAGCCTCTCCGACTCTCAAAAGCCTGATGATGAATGGAAACACGATAAAATCAGAGCGCGTGCGGCGCGGACACGCTCGGCCTGAGAGGAGGATTATGGGTAGAGGAGCTGGAAACATCACCCGGAACAAAGTGTCGTTCCAAACTGAGTCACAGCGAAAAATCATTTTGCTTTTTAATCCTCGACATAAATTCACCAGCACTTTGTTGTGTGTCGGTGTTTGTCTACTTGTGTGTCGGTGTATGTGTTATTGTGTGTGCCTGTGTGCGCATCTGTAGGTCTGTGTATCAGCAGTTGTGAGTCTGTGTGAGCATCTGTAGGTTTGTGTATCTGTAACTGTTTGTCTGTGTGAGCGTCTGTATTTGTGTGTCTGTGAGATCATCTATAGTTGTGTGTCTGTGAGATCATCTATAGTTGTGTATCTGTGTGAGCATCTGTAGTTCTATGTATCTGTAGCTGTTTGTCTGTGTGAGTATCTGTAGGTTTGTGTATCTGTAGTTGTGAGTCTGTGTATCTTGTTTGTCGGTGTATGTGTTATTGTGTGTGCCTGTGTGAGCATCCGTAGGTTTGTGTATCTGTAGCTGTTTGTCTGTGTGAGCATTTGTAGGTTTGTGAGTCTGTGTGAGCATCTGTATTTGTGTGTCTGTGAGATCATCTATAGTTGTGTGTCTGTGTGAGCATCTGTAGGTCTGTGTATCTGTAGTTGTGAGTCTGTGTGAGCATCTGTTGGTCTGTGTATCTGTAGTTGTGTGTCTGTGTGAGCATATGTAGGTTTGTGAGTCTGTGTGAGCATCTGTATTTGTGTGTCTGTGAGATCATCTATAGTTGTGTGTCTGTGTGAGCATCTGTAGTTGTGTGTCGGTTTCATCTTCTGTAGTTGTGAGTCTTTGTGAGCATCTGCAGGCGTGTGTCTGTGTGAGCTTACGAGTTGTGTGTCTGTGTGAGCTTCGGACTGTGTGAGCATCTGTAGTTGTGAGTCTTTGTGAGCATCTGTAGTTGTGTGTCTTTGTAAGCATCTCTAGTTGTGAGTCTTTGTCAGCATCTGTAGTTGTGTGTCTGTGTGAGCTTCGATCGTTGTGTGTCTGTCTTAACAATCTGTAGTTGTGAGTCTGTGTGAGCATCTGAATTTGTGTGTCTGCTTGAGCTTGGGAAGTTGTGTGTGTCTGTTAGCTTCAGTAGTTGCGTGTCTGTGTGAGGATCTGCAGTTGTTTGTAGTTGTCTCTGAAAATGTGTAGTTGTGTGTCAGTGTGTATGTAGTTATGTCTGTGCTAGCATCTGTAGGTGTGTCTCTTTGTATCAGCAGTTGTGAGTCAGTGTGAAAATGTGTAGTTTCCTGCAGCAGTAACTATAGTTGTGTTGCCATGTGAGCATCTGCAGTTGTGCGTCTGTGTGAGCATTTGTAGTTGTTGGTCTGTGTGAGCATATTTTGTTGCGAGTCTGTTTGAGTATCTCTAGTTGTGTATATCTGTGTAAAAATGTGTAGTTGTGTGACTGCGTATCTGTAGTTGTGTGTCTTTGTGAAAATCTGTAGTTTCCTGCAAGCGTATCTAGAGTTGTTCCGAGTGAGCATCTGTAGTTGTGTGTGCCTGTGTGAGTGTCTGTAGGTATGTGTATCTGTAGTTGTGTGTCCGTATGAGTATCTTTAGTTCCGTTTGTATAGTGTGAGTGTGAAAGTGTGTAGTTGTGTGTCAGTATGAGCTTATCTGTGATTGTGACAGTGAGGAAGTGGACTCGCTCTCTATTGTGTCATTTCAATTGTTCACAACACACAGGAGAAAATAAAGTGTGTGTATCTAGTGCTCAGTTCTGTGTGTGCACTCGCTATTAGTATGAGGTTGTGTTGTTGCCTGGACATGTGTTGCAGTGTTACATAAAAGTAAGTAAATAAACTGTAGGTGCAAAGTAAAAATAATATTTTTTTTCAGACTAAAGTACACAAAGATGTCCAAACACAGTTGAGTGAAACAAGTTTCCTACTCTTGGTTCTTCTTCATTCGATGCTTCTTCTCGAGACAAAATATTTTTTTGTTTACGACCTCAGGAGTCTTTCAGAATAAGAGCATGTTGAACAGGAACTCTCGACTGGGTTCACCTGAATATCTGGACTCACAACTGGACCTGCCCGAGCGTTCCAACAGATCTCTGAGATGCCATATTCCAGAACCTTGACCTCAGGACTTCTTGTCTGGGGGGTCAAGGAGGAGAGTGGAGTCCACGACCACGACCTTCCTGCTGGAGGATTTCTTGTTGACCCACTTTAGCAGCCGCCCCAGAGGAAGCAGATGCTGGACCGGGGTGTCGCCCGAGGACTCGCTCGTCTCTGGCTCCACCATCAGCTCTTTCTTGCGACCCCTGACCTCTCGCAGATGACCCCCACGCAACTCAAGCACCATCACATCCGGTCTGATCCGGTCGGACTGCTGCCTGGACATGCACGGTTCTTCTTGGGTCTCCGGTTTGGTCTCTGGTGTGACGCTCTTCTGGTTCCTAAGTCCTTTCACGTCGGCCCGGATCTGGTCTCGGGCACTTCGAGGAAGAGCTCTGAGGTTGCACTTCCTGGACAGCAACATGTCTTCAGTCCATCCTGCACGGGGCACTATGTGATGAAGTCACACGGATGTCAGTTTTATAGACTCACGCTGATGATGTCATAAAGACGCTGTCTCGTTCAAATGAGTTCTTTCGAAAACCCCTGCATCAGGTGGAGACTTCAAATATTGACGTCTCAGTTGTTGATGTAGCTCTCATGCTAACATCAAAGCTAACATAGTTGACATGGCAATATATATATATCAGATGCTAACTGAGATGCAAACACAGTGGTGCTGGTGTTACTGAGCTGCTAACATTAATGTGGTGCTAACATAGCTGAGGTACTGATGTTAATGTGGTGCTAACATAGCTGAGATATTGACGTTAATGTGGTGCTAACATAGCTGAGGTACTGACATTAATGTGGTGCTAACATAGCTGAGATATCGACATTAATGTGGTGCTAACATAGCTGAGGTAATGACGTTAATGTGGTGCCAACATAGCTGAGGTATCGACATTAATGTGGTGCTAACATAGCTGAGGTACTGACGTTAATGTGGTGCCAACATAGCTGAGATATTGACGTTAATGTGGTGCTAACATAGCTGAGGTACTGACATTAATGTGGTGCTAACATAGCTGAGGTATCGACATTAATGTGGTGCTAACATAGCTGAGATATTGACGTTAATGTGGTGCCAACATAGCTGAGATATTGACGTTAATGTGGTGCTAACATAGCTGAGATATTGACGTTAATGTGGTGCTAACATAGCTGAGGTATTGACATTAATGTGGTGCTAACTTAGCTGAGGTATTGACATTAATGTGGTGCTAGCATAGCTGAGGTACTGACGTTAATGTGGTGCCAACATAGCTGAGATATTGACGTTAATGTGGTGCTAACATAGCTGAGATATCGTCGTTAATGTGGTGCTAACTTAGCTGAGGTATTGACATTAATGTGGTGCTAACATAGCTGAGGTACTGACGTTAATGTGGTGCCAACATAGCTGAGATATTGACGTTAATGTGGTGCTAACATAGCTGAGATATCGACGTTAATGTGGTGCTAACATAGCTGAGATATCGACGTTAATGTGGTGCTAACTTAGCTGAGGTATTGACATTAATGTGGTGCTAACATAGCTGAGGTACTGACGTTAATGTGGTGCCAACATAGCTGAGATATCGACGTTAATGTGGTGCTAACATAGCTGAGATATTGACGTTAATGTGGTGCTAACATAGCTGAGATATCGACGTTAATGTGGTGCTAACTTAGCTGAGGTATTGACATTCAAGTTTTGCTAACAGAGTAAAGTAAAGTAAAGGTTATTTGTAAAGTGCCTGTCTAGACCAGGGTCACAAAGCGCTTTAGGTAGGTAGTTAGAACTTCATTTTTCCCCCAGGAGGACGAAATGAGGCGCTAACATAACTGAGGTACTATCATAAATTAGGTACTAACATTTCTTAGGTCCTGACGTAAATTAGGTGCTAACATAGCTAAGGTCCTGATGTAAATGATGTTCTATCATTGCTAAGGTCCTGATGTAAATCAGGCGCTAACATAGCTAAGGTCCTGACGTAAATGCGGTACCTCAGCTAATTCTTGGCTACAGCTTCTCGACTCACCTGAGCTGCTGTAAGTGTATGAGATTACATTGATTTAACATTAATAAAAAATATCAAACTCAGGAGAAGCTATGGAGAAACTTCTGAGTGTTCTCCGCACGAGTCACCGCTCGCTGCCGGCGCTCGGCTCGCTGGAGGCAGAAGAATCGCGGTAAAGGTCACGAGGCGAGCGATTGGCAGCTGGTATTTGCGGCGTAGTCAGCCTCCACCTCGCCGCATCAGGCCGGCGTGTAACCGCCAGCCGACGCCATGACACGAACAAGCCCGCAGTTCTGCCGGCGCCGAGGCGAGCGAGTCGCTTCTCTCAAGCTCCTGAACCCGAAGAAAGAGTTTAAAGTGCCGTGAATGACCCTGCGTGACAGCTCGTCAAACTCCACTCTGAGCTTTTTGTGTCGGCAGTCGAGCGTCTTTGTGATGCTGGAAATGACTCATGAACGTCTTCGGCTGCTCTCAGAGGACGAGAACAGTCTCATTCAGACGCATCAAGCGAGCAGCACCGGCCTCAAACCAAATTGCTGCTGAAAGGAGGTAAATTAAAGTCTGAGGATAGTTGACCGAGACCCTCCACGGTCGGTCCAGACACGCGTCCTCGGGCAGTTTGGTTTCCGCGTGAGCCGTAAATCCTTCACGAGTACATCAAAGATCGAGACGGTTCAAACTTTCCTTTTCGCCCTCAACTGACACTTCGGAGAATATTGACGAGAGTATTTGACAGATTCTGATCTGAGTCTCGGCGTAATCCTCGCTACAATTTTCTCTCCTAAGATTTGAACTGTTGAACAAAGTAAAGTATATCAATATAGAATATTAAATGGTTGAGTTTACAATTAAAACTTTTACACTTTGATTTTTTTTAAAGCATTGAATTATGTATTTTTAGTCATTTTATTCGATCATTTTTATATTGAAAAGTTAAAATTTTACCTCGGTAACTAAATTTAAAAAATTGAATAAATTCAAAATTAATGAAAAAGCATAGAATTTAATATTAATATCCTATTAACAATAATTAAAAAAATTCAAATTCAGTGTATTTTTAATTTGTAGCCTTTTAATATCAATAAAAAAATTGCTGTAATTGTGCCACCGTGATTGGCTGAAAGGTCGATCATGATATTTGACCAACTTCTTTTATATTGAATTTAAAAGCCTTTGAATTATATTTTTACAATACCAAACTATATGTGTAGAAAAAAAATCATTCATTTTGAAAAAACGTTATCACTATATCATGTCAACATTTTCATACTGAATTTAAAAGGTTATGGATTAAAAAATATTCACTTTAATCATCAAAATTATATCAAATGAAGGCTTGAAATATTTTTCCAATTTTTGGAGTTTCACATGTATTTATGGCACTCTTTTGGGACATTGAATATAGAGAGAATATTTTTGTATTATTGTACTAAGAATACCAAACTATATCTGTAAAGAATGAATACAATTATTGAATTCAATAAAAAGTAATTGAACCTTTCAATAGTGTAACCGATTAATTATTGTCAAAATAAATATTTAAATGCATAAAAAGCAACATTTCAATCGAAGTTCCAACATTTGAAACGTGACATTCAATGGATTCATATTCTGATGGCACTGATGTACTTTCATACACGTTTGTTTGCTTTTTGTTAGTTTGCTGAAGGCGACCTTGAGTTGCCGCTACTCCATCCACAAAATATTTTTCTATTAAAAAAATAAAAAAACGTGAGAAACATTTCTAAATAAGTGAAAGAACTTTTTCAGAAAATCAACTCAGGTTTAAAAGCAAGTTGAACTCTGCTGACCGAACGTGGACCCCGAGACCTCCGTTATGACTGTGGATCGTCTGGACTGAGGTTCTTCCTCGATCCGCTACGAAAACCGTTCGCGGGAATAACTAGCGAACGGGAGTTTCCGCCGCGTGAATTAACAGTCGCAGCGACGTCGTAATTAGCTTCGACAGTCGCGGGCTCTTCCAAAAAATCCTCCTCAACCCCTGCGAAATAATTGTCGTCTTATTTCCAGCCTCAATTAAGTCGCTCCGGCTCCTTACAAGTGTTCAAATTTAATCCCGTTTCTAAATCCCACATAATTTAATGTCAAATAAATAAGAGGCTGCGGCTCTTGTGCGAGGGGTTTGATACGGGTGATTAGGTGAGCGCGGCGTGAACAAGCCCATTAGGATTGTGTGGTGTCATCACAGCGGCTCCGGGCGCCGGCCCCTAATCCTCCTCCCGACGCCATTTTCCCCGACGCCCCGGCAGCGGCGGAGTCGTAATATTCCGAAGCCGGTGATTGATTTTTTTTTTTTTTTCCTCTCTTATGCGGCTAAGTGGACGGGAGGCGGCTAATCGCCGCGGTAACGAGCTGCAATTATCAGGCTTGATGAGCTTAGCGGGGACGAGTCCACTGCGGCGCCCGAACACACAAGTCTTGCTCGCATGGTCAGCGTACACAAACATCGAGCAACACAACTGCCGGGATACCTTAGGAGCCCAAACTGTCCTTTGAAATACCGTTTTTTCTTGTGATGCTAACGTTAGCGGTTAGCTCGGATGTTGCGATGATGAACGAATGAAGACGCTTAAGAGTTCCACCAATTAATTTAGTTTAATATTTTTGATATGGCTGTCAAATAAAGGGGGATGGGTGTAAAATAAAGAAACAAAAACAAAAGAAAAAAGAAAACAACCACCAGAAACACCGTTGATTGATGGAAAGTGTACACAAACATCGAGCAACACAACTGCCGGGATACCTTAGGAGCCCAAACTGTCCTTTGAAATACCGTTTTTCTTGTGATGCTAACGTTAGCGGTTAGCTCGGATGTTGCGATGATGAACGAATGAAGACGCTTAAGAGTTTCACCAATTAATTTAATTTAATATTTTTGATATGGCTGTCAAATAAAGGGGGATGGGTGTAAAATAAAGAAACAAAAACAAAAGAAAAAAGAAAACAACCACCAGAAACACCGTTGATTGATGGAAAGTGTACACAAACATCTAGCAACACAACTGCCGGGATACCTTAGGAGCCCAAAATGTCCTTTAAAATACCGTTTTTCTTGTGATGCTAACGTTAGCGGTTAGCTCGGATGTTGCGATGATGAACGAATGAAGATGCTTAAGAGTTCCACCAATTAATTTAGTTTAATATTTTTGATATGGCTGTCAAATAAAGGGGGATGGGTGTAAAATAAAGAAACAAAAACAAAAGAAAAAAGAAAACAACCACCAGAAACACCGTTGATTGATGGAAAGTGTACACAAACATCTAGCAACACAACTGCCGGGATACCTTAGGAGCCCAAAATGTCCTTTGAAATACCGTTTTTCTTGTGATGCTAACGTTAGCGGTTAGCTTGGATATTGTGATGATGAACGAGTGAAGACGCTTAAGAGTTCCACCGATTATTTTAGTTTAATATTTTTTAGATGGTTGTCAAATAAAGGGGGATAGGTGTAAAAAAAAAGAAGTAACAAAAACAAAAGAAAAAAGAAAACAACCACCAGAAACACCGTTGATTGATGGAAAGTGTACACACACATCTAGCAACACAACTGCCGGGATACCTTAGGAGCCCAAACTGTCCTTTGAAATACCGTTTTTTCTTGTGATGCTAACGTTAGCGGTTAGCTCGGATGTTGCGATGATGAACGAATGAAGACGCTTAAGAGTTCCACCAATTAATTTAGTTTAATATTTTTGATATGGCTGTCAAATAAAGGGGGATGGGTGTAAAATAAAGAAACAAAAACAAAAGAAAAAAGAAAACAACCACCAGAAACACCGTTGATTGATGGAAAGTGTACACAAACATCTAGCAACACAACTGCCGGGATACCTTAGGAGCCCAAAATGTCCTTTAAAATACCGTTTTTCTTGTGATGCTAACGTTAGCGGTTAGCTTGGATATTGTGATGATGAACGAGTGAAGACGCTTAAGAGTTCCACCGATTATTTTAGTTTAATATTTTTGATATGGCTGTCAAATAAAAGGGGATGGGTGTAAAAAAAAAAAGAAGTAACAAAAACAAAAGAAAAAGGAAAACAACCACACCTTTGATTGATGGAAACTGTACACAAAAATCTAGCAACACAACTGCCGGGATACCTTAGGAGCCCAAAATGTCCTTTAAAATACCGTTTTTCTTGTGATGCTAACGTTAGCGGTTAGCTTGGATATTGTGATGATGAACGAGTGAAGACGCTTAAGAGTTCCACCAATTATTTTAGTTCAATATTTTTTTTATGGCTGTCAAATAAAGAGGTATGGGAGTAAAATCAAGGAACAAAAACTAAAGAAAAAAGAAAACAACCACCAGAAACACCCTTGATTGATGGAAAGTAACACAACTTCCAGAACAACTTCAACAGGGGAGCTAAAATTGTGTGAAGCTAATGCTAGCACTTAGCTCTTCCGAGATTCTCTCGGCGTATTTCTGTTTTGAAAATGAAGTTTGAGTGAAGACGCTAAAGAGTTCCAACGTTGAATGAAAGTTTAAAGTAGTCGTCTTTCCAGGGTAAATCCACGACTTTACACTCTGTGCTTCAAAGCTAGCTGTTAGCATTACTAACGTCCTCCTTGATGCTTACAAAAAATGGACTAAAACAAAGAAAAAATCAAAATAACAACTAAATAAAAATGCTTTTGGTTAGATGGGTTATGATACATTTAATTTAAAGCAGCCAAAACGGGCCAAAAAAATAGAAACAAAGTAAAAAAAGTAAACAACCACAAGAACCATTTTTGATTGACTGGAAAATGTGCGGTAATGGGCACCGAACAAAAAAACATCTAGCAACACAACCTCCGGGACACTTACGAGCTAAAACTTTCTGTAAAAAATTTTTCTCACGATGCTAACATTAGCATGAGGTTCTCTCGGAGTATTTCAGTTTGGAAAATGAAGTAGTGATTTCCACTGTGGAGTAAAAGTTTGCGACAAATGTATTCAGAGGAAAGCACGACTAGCATGACTAGCATTTTTATTGATAATTAAATTAATACTTTTTTTGTTGAATATTTCACGATAAATGTAATGTATGGATCTCAATTAGGGGGTTTGTAAAATAAATGTAAAAGAAACAAATGAAAAATATATAAACGCAACAGATCTAAAACATATTTCACATACACAAAATAACCATTTCTTTCAAATCTGTCTAAATATGTGATAGAAAGATAAAAGCTGCAGTTTTGTTTTATTGGGAGGGTCCGGGGACTCAGAAAACCAGTCGGTATCTGGTGTGATCACCAATTGCCTCACGCGGTGCAACACATCTCCTTCGAATAGAGTTGATCAGGTTGTCGATCGTGGCCTGTGGAATGTTGGTCGACTCCTCTTCAGTAGCTGTGCTGGATACTGGCAGGAACTGGAATACACTTCCGTACACATCGATCCAGGGCATCACAAAAACATGCTCAATGGATGACATGTCTGTGTATGGTGGCCATGCTAGAACTGGGATGTTTTCAGCTTCTAAGAAGCGTGTACAGATTATTACATTATCATGCTGCTGCATTCGTTCATAACATACGCCCATACCATAACCCCATGGGCCACTCGATCCACAACATTGACATCAGAAAACCCTACACAACGCCACACACGCCGTCTGCCATCTGCCCGGAACAGAGAGCTTGATGAAGACGACGACCAGATGAGTTTCCCTGAGATGGTTTCTGACAGTTTGTGCAGAAATTATTTGGTTTGGAAACCGTTGGTTGAAGGCTGGTGGTGAACATTCTGGATGTGGAGGTCCTGGGTTGGCGCCTTACAAGCTAAAAGCTAACAGTTAGCAGTTAGCTCTGCTGCGGTTGGCTAGCATTACTAGCATTCTTAGTGATACTTAGGTTGACCATACGTTTACCCAGACATCTCCCTATTTGTAGGCTGTACGATGCATCTTTGTGAGTATTTTATCAGCATCTAAGAGGAATAGTTTCATTTTAGGAATTCAGAAGTAAGTTTCAGTTTCAGTTTCACTTTATTTAAAAGGACAATGTGCAGTTATGTTAAAAATATGGCACCAGATTTAGCACAATGCTAATTTCCATCTGTTGTCCTCAACAAAGATGCAGACAGTTTACATAATACAAAATATAATATACAAAAACACAGTACAATCTAATAAGGTAAGTAAGTTAGTAAGTAATGTATATTTGTAGAGTGCTTTTCCAGACCAGGGTCACAAAGCACTTAAACAATCAAAACAAATATAAATATATAATGACAACACCCGACCCATGAAACCCTTTAAAATAGTATGGTCCTGTTTTGAGGGTGTTCCAGATGTGGTCAACTTATAATACTTAAAGCCAAAAAAAGAAAAAATGGGTTTTGTTTTGAAATAACACTGAAATAATAACGCCGTTGATGGTGGAATATTCAAAGATTAATGTAATGGATGTAGGACGAATGGGAAAAGTAACAGAACAAAAAACAACAAACATCTTTTGATTGGAAATTTGTTTGCTAGACAAAAACAGAATGAAACAGAAGAAGATGATGAACAAACATCTTCTGCAGACAAGCGGTGTCAGCAGACCTTGATAGCCTCAAGATTAGCCGACATAACGAAAAACAAACTCACAGATTTATATATACATACATCTTTATCTTTAGACTTAGATGGTATCATCTTGTTCTTTCTCTTTATTTGTCTTTGTTCTTGTTCTTATTTTATTTTGATTTATTTTTTATGAAAAATTGCTGTGAAAAATTGCTGTATTTTCTGTGGCTATTGGAAAAAACAATTTCCCGAAAGAGACTTCCTGAGGGATCAATAAAGTTTTACCTTACCTTACCTTATTATTAACAACCTTCGCTCTGTTGACCTTTGACCCCTTCATCCTGTTTCAACCTCGTTCCGTCGTTCAGACTTCACGACTCGTCCGGAACGTGTGTTTGTTTGAGAAAAAAAAACCTCTCAAAACATTTGAGATATTGCGATATTACGCTACACAAATGCTCCGTCGCTCCACTAGATGTCGCTCTGCGCAGCTACAACCCGAGTTCCAGAACCTTCTCTGCCTCCATTCTGCCAAAACGCAGAGTGAAGCAGGTTTTCCTGGTTCAGACTGACTGTCGGCTCGTCTCGGACGCCTGAAGCGTGGAGTCGACAGCGAAGCTGCCAAAACGGGCGGCGGCGTTGTCATCGCTCGGCTCCCGCGGGAGTCGGCGGTGAGCGATCGCGAATCATTAAAAAAAAAAAGAAAAAAAAAGGAAAATAATCCGAACATGAACTCATCAAATAAAAGTTGTTTGATCAGAGAGCGGAATGTTCGTTAGCGTCTGACGAGTGAGAAATTGTTCTCATCCAAATCAAGCCGGCGCCGCTGAAACAGGATTTTTTGGTGAGCGTGATTGAAGTCTGGGAGGATTTTTTCTTTTCCCGCTCACAGGTGGAGCTTCTCTCTCCGAGGTGCGGCGGCGGCGGCGGCAACGCTAATTGGCGTCGAGTGTTTGTGTTCCGAGACTGACGGTGTAGAGCCTGACAGACATCGCCCGAGCGGACATCAGCCTCCACTCACGGCCCTCAGCGAGGTTCAGCTCCCAATTTAGACTTTCACTGAAGAATAATGTTTCGGGAGGAGGCGGGGGGGGGGGGGTTCAGGTTGTCAGGACTCTTCTTCAGCTGATTCCTTTTATCAAGCACGCCAAGAAGTTCCCTTGCCAGCGTGTAGAGCAGTGCTAATCTACATCAAAAACACCGTTTTGTGGCGTATAAACCAATGTCTTTCATGTAGATTTGGCTGTGACGGGTTGGCTGGGCGGCAAAGTTTATGGTGTTCAAGGGGACCGTTACTGAAAGAGTTGTTAAGAGGAGTGGCCACTACTTTACATCCAATCCTGGAGGTGAACATGCTGGATGTGGAGGTCCTGGGCTGGGTTGGCCCCTTAGAAGCTAAATGCTAACAGTTAGCAGTTAGCTCTGCTTCGGTTCTCTCTAATCGGCTAGCATTACTAGCATTCTTATTGATACTTAGGTTGACCATACGTTTAGCCAGACAAATGGTCACTACATCACAGATTTTGTTTATTGTGGCATGTTTTCATAATTGAACCCCTGTAATAAGGAATTAATCGCTAGAGTTAGCGTTAGTGGTTAGGGTTAGGGCAGCGTCATGTTCGCTGCCCTTTTAAAGTCGTTCTGTAACAACATTTAAGATATTCAATAAATGTAAGTACCGTATTTTCCGCACTATTAGTCGCAACGGATTATAATGCGCACCTTCAATGAATGGCCTATTTTAGAAGTGTTTTCATAAATAGTTTGCACCGGATTATAAAGCGCATAGAATAAAAGTTACAGTCAAACGTTTGACTGGGGTTGTGCTATGCATCCACTAGATAAAGATGTGCTAAAGGGAATGTCAACAACACAGTCAGATATTGTCAAACTTTATTAAGCTTTCTGACAAGTCCGTTCACTCCTATGGTTCACAAATTACGTTTAAAAGGCTTCAAGCAGCAGCGCATGAGACTGGTGTGAGCAGACAATGTTCATCGCGCAGCAGAGAAGTTGAGGCGCGTGTATGACAGCTAGAGCGCACGTGTACGACTGGTTGAGCGTGCAGCAGAGTGATTTGGACTGTACAACAACCAAGACACACTCGCTCAAACCGGTGGCAGCAATCTCACTCCATAGTCGTCCGCCATGATGTGACGTGCGTCGTAAATCCCACCCCGTGATGACGCAATGGCGTAATCCCGCCCAAGGCGTGTCGGCGCGTGAAAGTGAAAGTGTTTGTAAACAAGTCACCCACCAGGTAATGTTCATATATAAGGCGCTCCGGATTATAAGGCGCACTGTCGTTTTTTGAGAAAATTAAAGGCTTATAAGTGCACCTTATAGTGAAGAAAATACGTTAACTAGTCAGTAAATTTGACGCTAGTCATCAGAAAGGAGCCTAGCTTAGGCATTTATTTTTTAATTATTTGAGTGTAGTTTCAATTGTAAAGTGTCTTCAGATAAATGTTATGCACTTAAATCAAGTTTAATTGAATGACTCAACTATTTAAGATAAACCTGAATTTCTCCCTCATCAGGGACATTAGAAAGAACAAACAAACAAACCAACCAAAAATATTTTGTATTTTATTCAAGAATTATCAAAGTATGAATTGAGTTTATATGCATTATCAGTTCAGAAAACCTTCTTAAATTCTTAAAAAACTAAAACACATTTCATAGACAACAATAATAAAACACAATTTTTTGCTCACACATTGGCACAGAGAGCAAAAGCTTAGAGATTCGCACGTACAGAACATCATCATCGACATAAAGTCAAATATAAACACTGACCTCAACGTGTGAAATAAAAAGCCGGACTGGACCTGAACTTTAAATTACATCAGAAAGAGATAAAAGCTTCTTCCTTTAGAAAGAAAAATGTCTTCTTCAGGTGACAAACACACAAATGACACGTCGTCATCACGACTTTTCTCTCTCTCGCCGCCGCCGCCGCCGCGGGCGTATCCAAGGACGCGCGAGCTGACGGCGGCTAATGGAGCCGACGTTCATTATCCACAGCTGGAATTTTAATGTGGCGCTAATGTGAAAGTGAAGTTTTGAAAAAGATAAAGTTAATTTAGAGGCGGCGGAATTTGTTTCAAGGTTCTTTTTCCTCGTCTTGGTTTCAGCCTCGATCGTCGGCGAAACGGAAAAAAAAAAACCTTTAATTAAAAGTAGACGCTGATAAAGAGACACACAAACAACCCGGTGAATACAAAAAAATCGACGCAAGGTCACGTAGGGTGTAGAGGCGGGTTGTCGGGCGGAGGCCCCGGGTCGGACCCAGGTATGCTGGGATATGGTCTCGTGGTTATATCGGTGACCTGGCAACAGATGGTTCGAAACTAGCAGCGGGACGTCGACGAGCTTCCGTCGTCACGTCACATTAGCGGCGGTCAGGTGACGCTTCATTTCCAGCATCCAGCTGAGCGCCAGTCGTCCGCGCTCACATTAGCGTATGTCGGCTATCGACGGGGGGGAAGAGCGCCTCCGAGCAAGGCTCGCTCCTGTGAGGATGGCCTGGAGCTAAATTCTAGATTCCGGGAGCCGTGCCGCGGTGGAGGGTTTTTTTTTGACTCGACTTTCAGTCATTTTGTTCGGCGCCGACACATTCATTCGTTCACCTGGCGTGACGTGAATGTGTCGAAGACGCCGCGGACGAATGTGAAAAGCTCGTTAGCAGAAAGAGAGGAACGAGGCGTCTGCAGCTGTTTGATAGCAGGAACAAATAGCTGCAGATAAATCTGCCGTTTCTCTCTTTCGCTCGCCTTTTTTTTTTTCTTCGCCGGCTCTTGGCGGCGACACGCTGGAATGAAGCACCTTCCTTTTTCCTGCGCCGCGTTAAATATTTCAGAGACGTCTGGACTCGGAGAATAAGACGATGGATGGAAAGCGGGCGAAGGAGTGAGAAGGAGGCGAGAGGTCGACGTGCTCGCGAGCTCGCTTCTCTCATTGTGGCGTCGACGAGTTGATAATGTGTCGGCGGGTCTTCGCCGCCGGCGAACCTGCCGAGACGCCGAAGTGCTTCAGCCGACGAGACGAGAGGAGAAAACATCGACTTCTGTTATGGACCCGCGGCACTCGAGACCCGGAGCTGGTCCAGAGGTCTGATCTCTGAACCGCCAGAGCGGCTGACGTTCCTTCGAAATCTTCTTTCATTTCATCAGGTTTCTTTGTGACGGTTGCTCATTCGTTTGTACTTATTTTTAATTGAAAAAAGTTTCCTAAAGTAATAATATAAATAATGTTAAGATTATATAAATAATACAACAATTTCTTCGCAAAATGAATGAACAAGAGAAGAACTCTTTCAGCAGTGTTTTTAGCATCAAGCTAGCTAGTGTTAGCAGATTGGCGTTCAAGCAACAATCAGTTTACATCACAAAAATAACCTGTATTCTACGAAAACTACTTCGCTGAAGGACACAATTGTTCACATGTATAGCAAACACAAGCTAGGACAAAATAAAATAATGGAATTGTAAATGTAACGTGATAAATTAATATACATATACAACTTGTGTGTTGTTAGCATCAAGCTAATCAGCGTTAGCAGGTGACATGACAACTGTCGCGCTAGTTGTTGACGCCACAAACAAAATCTGTTTTCAGCTGAAACTAGTTCGCTGGAACACACAAGTATCGCTCACGTCAGCGTACACAAGCCATACAGGCGTCCAAATTCCTTACAGTAGAAAAAGCTGAAGAATATATCGTAATATAAATCTCATTGTTTCTTAAGGAAAGAATTCTGACGTCTTGTAGCATTGTGGCTAGCATCAACCTTGCTACATTAGCAGGTAAGCTGTGGTTAATGTCACTGTTTTTTCGTGCAGCAAAAGACTCACAAACATAAATTGTATTCTGCAGAAACTAGTTTAGCGGAACTCACAAGTACTTAAATACTTACGAGTTAGCGTGCTAGCATCCTTGTTTAAATTATAAGTAGCAAATACAACTAAAAGAAGAAATGAAATTAAAGTGCTATGGGGGAATAAAAATTGTAATATACATATGAACGTATCTTAATGTAATAAGAGAAAAAAACTTTACACCTTAGCTGTGTTTTTAGCATTAAGCTAGCTAAATCAGCAGGTGAGCTGAACTTGTCGTTGAAAATGTCGTTGGTTTTTTTGTGCTGTTAGCTTCAAACTACTTGAGATCACGTTATAGACATAATTTATTTTCTGCAAAAAATATTTGGTTGGAAAACATAAGTCTCGCTCATATGGTCACTGACACTAGCAATTAGCAACACTAGCATCCTTGTTGATACTTAAAGTAGAAAAAAAAGAAAGACCAATCCGAAAATTAAATAACAACCACCAAATAAGGGTCTTAATGCATTAAAAAATATATGTTACGGTTTCTTTATGTAGTTAGAAAAGCACTCTGACACCTTTTTGCATCGTTGTAAGCATCAAGCTAGCTAGCGTTAGCAGGTACGTTGACATTAATGCCATCATTTTCCACGCTTGTCGAGCATCAACGGACTCGAGTTCTCATCACAAACATAATCTGTGTTCTGCTAAAAAAACTAGTTTTCGGTAAAAAAAAAAAAAAACAACCGCTGAAATAAATTGTGAAGTTGTTTATTCGAGCGGAACGTTGACCTGCGTTCGTCATCCCGGAGTCGCTGGCGCCGAACAACCTCCCGCTTTGGAGCCGGCGAGAGCGAAGTCTTGACGGCGGGAGCGTTTCGAGCGAGCGCTTCGTCTTTATGCAGATGCAGCAGTAAGTACGAGGTCGTCGTGAATATGGATGAGCTCGTCCGACGAAACACTTGGCGCCGTCAGAAATAAGAAGCGCCGTCGCTGAAGAGTCCTCGCTCGACTGCTGTCGCTCTGCCGACGAGTCAAACGGGCTCCGGGTTCTATTTCTGACCCTGCTGGGGAAGTGAAATGAGCTCCGGTGCCAAACCGTCAGTGTCGCGACCCGTAATGGTCCAATCTGGTGAGCGGTGGGCAGGGGGGCGGATGGGGGGCGCCAAGCCGGTTGTTTCTGTTCTGGGTTGGAGGTCGAATGTGTGAATAATCCAGCTCGGTTGTCGGTGCCAGCGCTGTGGCCCGATTCCAGCTCATCTCCCTCGCACAAAGACTCTGGATGATCCTCCGTTGTTGCTCTCGCTTCCGCTCAACGCTTCTCTGCAGATGATCACAACTCTTGGATCTCTTGAATCCCGTCTCTCTCTCGACCGGCTCCTCAGAGGTCTGTTCCCGAGTCGGTGTCTGAGTCACGGTCAGAAACAGAGTCGCATTTAGTGTCTGAGTCACAGTCCGTCCCTGAGTCACAGCCTTTTCCTGAATCACAGTTAGAGTTTGAGTCACAGTCTTTCACTGAGTCAAATTCAGACACTGAGTCACATTTAGTGTCTGAGTCACAGTCTGTCACTGAGTCACTGTCTGTTCCAGAGTTCCTGTCTTTTCCTGAATCACAGTTAGAGTTTGACTTACAGTCGGTGTATGATTCACAGTCTGTCCATGAGTCAAAGTCAGACACTGAGTCACATTTAGTGTCTGAGTCACTGTTTGTACCTTAGTCACAGTCCGTTGTCAGTAACAGTCTGTCACTGAGTCACATTTAGTGTCTGAGTCACAACATTTGCGTGAATAACAGTAAGAGTTTGAGTCACAGTCGTTATGTGAGTCAGTCTGTTACCGAGCCACACACTCGGTCATCGAGTCACACTCACTTTCTGAGTCACAGTCTGTTAATGAGTCTTTCTGTTACTGAATCACACTATGTCACTGAGTCACGTGCTGTGTCTCAAATCGCATACTATTCTTAGTATGCTAGAAGTTAGTATGCATCAGTTTAGTGTACGTACTAACTAGTACGCAAATTCTCCACAGATAGTATGTATCAAATCAAACTCTGCTGCTACACACTAACCGGAAATCACATGACAGCTTCTTCTTCTACTACTATTTAACGATGTTTCAAGCAGATGTTTGAACGCTATCGCCGACACCTGCTGGCAGCACGTTTTGCAAGTTTGGAAAAAGAAATAAAGAAAAAATATGAGAATCGAAATAATGGCGAGATATTTAAGCTGGTATCAGCAGCGAAGACGTGTTTATCCTCCTACTGCTGCTGAAAATGCACCTGTAAGTATATGCATATATATGCATTTATATATAATAATAATAATAATAATAATAATCTCTATTTATATAGCGCCTTTCTCTTCCGTTTAAAACGTCACTAAGATGGCGGCTGTTTAGTGTGTTTAGTGTCCATCGAACCATACTCGTGTTAGTACGCCAATTTAGTGTGCATGGAGCACTAAATTTCGCATACTAAGAATTGAGACGCACTAACGCACTAAAAATACTAACTTTTAGTACGCTAGTATGCGATTTGAGACACAGCAACAGTCAGTGTCTGAGTCACAGTCTGTTCATGAGTCAGCCTCTTACCGAGTCACAGTCAGTTTATCGGTCATAATCAGTGGGCGGGTCACAGTCAATGAGTCAATTCCTGTTCCTGAGTCACAGTATTTTTCAAAGTAAAAGTTAATTTCTCAGTCCCAGTCTGTTCCTGAATCCCAGTCAGCTTTTAAGTCACAATATATTCCTGAGTCACAGTCACGTGTCTAAGAAGGTTCATGTTTATAAAGTCTATTTTTCAGCAACACTTTCATGGAGAGTTTGTCTTTTTTTTTCTTGAGAACAGATGATTTGTTACTTTCAGTTCAGTTCAGTTCAGAGTTTTGTGATTTGGACGCATCACGTCCGACTCGAACAATGAAAGATTCAGCTCGTCCGTCGGTATTAATGGATGATTCTCTCTCTCACGTTCTTGATCCTGCAGAAGTACCTACGTCTGAGAGACGCCCGAGGAGATTCGAACTACCCACTCAAGCACAGGACGAGGCTGTACCAGGCGAGGAGGCGAGACAATCCGGCGACGTTCGACTCTTCGTTTTACAGCAACATCAAAAGGACAAATTATACATGAGCTGATTGAAAACAAGAGAATTAAAAAATAAATTCAACCAAGGTGTCACCGCACTGATCTATGTGAGGTGCAAATGAGTTCAGAAGAACTGTTTTTCTTTTTTTTATTTGACACTTTTGCTTCATTAATCAACAAGTCATAAGCCGGTGTTAATAATTACCTGGAAATCAGAAGCGCACGCTGCGTGCTAACTCGGTTGCCACGGCAACTGGAGACGTTAAAAATGTATTAAAACATTGTTGAATAAATCATCCAAATTATCTGTTGCAAATTTACTTTCGCAGAAAAAAACAAAAAAACATTTCATCGACGGCGCGCCTCGGCGACGCCCCCTGCAGTCACAGCAGCAAAAAACGGTGAATATTTCATAACTTTATTTTGCAGAAACAATCATTGATTCGCGGCGCTTTTGCCTCTTTGTTCATAATAAATTCAGATTTGTCTTAAACCCACAAAGTTGTGAGGAAAGTTTCCTCGCTTCCGCCGGCAGAGAAAACACCTAGCAGCGCTAAATATTTCATGCAATCGTTTTACAGCCAAGGTAAATATGCTCTTTATGTTTTATTCCTTTTCATGGCTGCTCTCCACGCCGGCTGTCCCACTTCCACTCGGCTGTGATTCACTCACTCAGATTTATTCATGGATTCACCAGGACGACGGTTTTGTTGTTGTCATCCTGATTTTTACTTATTTATACCCTTGATTCCATTTTTTTTTCCCCCCCCGCACGAAGCCACAATTGTCATTTTATTCCCGATTTAATCAACTTTGTTTCGTCTGTGGGGAAATCTGCTCACAGTCGGAGGCGAACGCGGTTCTGTGAGAGCGGCTTTACCTTTTAACTGGAATTGTTTTCATTTATTTACTCAGCGGTGCGTCCTGGTGGAACGCCTGTTGTCCCGCGGACACGCCAGAGACGTTCCTGAGCTGGTCATGATCCAGGCGTGTTAGTCGTGACGCATTTTCATTTGTTGTTCTCTCCCGCAGCCGCTGTGATCAATACTGGATTTGTAGTAACGATCGTCATTTGTGCTCTTGTTTAACCGTGAGAAAAAACTGGAGAGTGAAAGGCTGAGAGTTGGAAAAAAAAAAGAAGAAAAAAACAGATGGAGGAAAACAAGAGAATACAATTAAAATATTATTAAAAAGTCCTTAAAATGTTGTTTATCGAAGTTATTTTATTCAACAACAAGAGGAACATCGAGCTGCTAATGCATTCTGTTTAACGCTCAGAAGATCACAGATGTTTTTGGCAACATTTGGGAGATTTTATTCGACAGAATTAAAAGCTTTGTGACAAAATAACGAAAGGGAAATAAAATCTACTCAAAGCTTAGCAATTAGCATAGTAGTAGCTTAGCACTATAATTGAATACAAACTATTTACCCATTGTTTTTATTTTCATAATTTAAGTGTCTTAAAAAGCGCTCTTAACCCTTTTGTTATCTCAGGGTCAAAGTGACCCGAGAAGCCAGAAACCAGGGAGGTCAATCATCTTGACCCAGAGACAACAAAAGGGATACAACAAACGCATTTGATTCCTTCACCTTGACCTAGAGGCAGCAAAAGGGTTAAATAAAATTAATTATTTTTTCAATAACATCAGTACTTCAAATAGAACGTTAGCATTAGCATGCTATCTACTAACAAAAAAAGGCTAATATGTGCTAAACAAAAAACATATTAAAAAAAAAGTTTCACCTTCTCTTTTTTCGATTTTGGCTTCCAGTGTTTGTCCAGAATAAACAGGAGGAGGAGTGAAAGAAAGAGGTGAAGGTGAATCAATCATTAAAAAAAGTTATTGACGCCTTTAGCTGAAAAAAATAGAGAAAATAAGTTCCAGTTTATTTGTAGAAAACTAATGAGAACTAAACAAACGAAAAAGTGGTGTTTAAACGAGAGAAAACCTAATATTTAGTCCAATAATAGAGACACGCTGTGAGAGGACCTCATGGACCACCTGTTCCACAGCGTGAGTGTGAAAGAGAACCAGGCAGGGACGCGTCGACCAGAAACATAAATGCCAGGAATCAAACCCCCAACCTCTGACCTCCGTCTCCCGGCTCCTCCAGGTTGTTTGTGTGCAGCTTCCATTTCTATATTTACTTGAATAATTCATGCCGGGATTCAAACCCTCAGCTAATGTCAGCAGATTAATGTTGGTTGTTTTTTCCTCCTAAAATAATCAGCTTCTCGGAAAAACACGCACGCCGACCAAAGTGGGTCACGGCGGCGGCTAACGACGCTAATGAATTAAATTAGAGCAAACAAATGAGGAAGCCCAGGTCCACGCAGGAGTCTTATTGTGGCGGGGCGGGAAGGAAGTGAGCGCCGCCGCAGTAATTGAAAGATTTGATCCTTCCGCAAAGTGTCAACGTGTCCTTTAGCAAGGCGGTGAGCCTCTAATTGCCCCTAATTATGTGAATTAAAAATGATTAGCCTGCGCGACCGCGCGCTAGCGTGTTTGTAGTGTTTACTGGAGAGGAAGGTGTTGAAGGAAACTTCGCCGGTTGTCGATGACGACCAGAACTAAACCAAACACACGTTTCAATGAGAAGTGAAATTTATACGACACTTATTCAGGTTTAGTGCCACACACTACAGAGAGTGATCACAACATCAACATGTGATCTATAGAAGTGAGAAAGAGTGATCTCAACAACAACATGTGATCTACAGAAGTGATAAAGAGTGATCTCAACAACAACAGGTGATCTATAGAAGTGACAAAGAGTGATCTCAACAACAACATGTGATCTACAGAAGTGACAAAGAGTGATCTCAACATCAACATGTGATCTACAGAAGTGAGAAAGAGTGATCTCAACAACAACATGTGATCTACAGAAGTGACGAAGAGTGATCACAACAACAACATGTGATCTATAGAAGTGACTAAGAGTGATCTCAACAACAACATGTGATCTACAGAAGTGACTAAGAGTGATCTCAACAACAACATGTGATCTATAGAAGTGACTAAGAGTGATCTCAACAACAACATGTGATCTATAGAAGTGACTAAGAGTGATCTCAACAACAACATGTGATCTACAGAAGTGAGAAAGAGTGATCTCAACAACAACATGTGATCTACAGAAGTGAGAAAGAGTGATCTCAACATCAACATGTGATCTATATAAGTGACTAAGAGTGATCTCAACAACAACATGTGATCTACAGAAGTGACTAAGAGTGATCTCAACAACAACAGGTGATCTACAGGAGTAAAAAAGAGTGATCTCAACAACAACATGTGATCTATAGAAGTGACTAAGAGTGATCTCAACAACAACATGTGATCTACAGAAGTGAGAAAGAGTGATCTCAACAACAACATGTGATCTATAGAAGTGACTAAGAGTGATCTCAACAACAACATGTGATCTATAGAAGTGACTAGGAGTGATCTCAACAACAAAATGTGATCTATAGAAGTGACTAAGAGTGATCTCAACAACAACATGTGATCTACAGAAGTGACGAAGAGTGATCACAACAACACAGCTGGAAAAACTCTTGGGAAACAAAAATGTGTGATTTCAAGAACAACAATGAGGTGAGTTTTCAACAACAGTAATATTTGATCACAGCAGCAGCAACAAGGACACTTTTGACAGGTTTTGTTTCCACTCGCAGCAGCAGACACTTTCTGTCAGCGCTGGTTCAGATCCGAGTGGCGAGTGGAAGAATACGAGTCGTAATCACAGGAATGACACTCGGTGGAATCACACTGCCTCCCCACTCCTCGCCCTCCTCCACTCATCTCCCTCTCTCTTCACAGTCTTATCTCTTCTACACCAGGTTATTAGTTCTCTTTGCCATCGCCATGGCAACAAAGCGCTGCGCATGCCTTACTGCCGTCCATTATGTTCCCGAGCGAGCAAGAGAGGAAGAGAGAGGGATGAAAGTGGAGGACAGAAGAGGGTGAAACCAACAGTGACTCTTGCTACTGCCAACGCCCCTTTACTGTGTGTGTGTGTGTGCGTGTGTGTGTGTTTGAGAGTGTGCATGTATTTGAGTCTGTCTGTGCGCATGTGTGGTGTTTGTGCACGTGTGTCTGAGTCTGTGCATGTGTGAGTTGTGTGTGTGTGTTTTTGAGTCTGTGTGTATATGTATTTGAGTCAGTGGGTGTGTGTTTGAGTGTGTGCATGTGTGAGTTGTGTGTGTGTTTTTGAGTCTGTGTGTATGTGTATTTGAGTCAGTGGGTGTGTGTTTGAGTGTGTGCATGTGTGAGTTGTGTGTGTGTTTTTGAGTCTGTGTGTATATGTATTTGAGTCAGTGGGTGTGTGTTTGAGTGTGTGCATGTGTGAGTTGTGTGTGTGTTTTTGAGTCTGTGTGTATGTGTATTTGAGTCAGTGGGTGTGTGTTTGAGTGTGTGCACGTGCATGTGTGAGTTGTGTGTGTGTTTTTGAGTCTGTGTGTATGTGTATTTGAGTCAGTGGGTGTGTGTTTGAGTGTGTGCATGTGCATGTGTGTGTTGTGTGTGTATTTGAGTCTGTGCGTGTGTGTGTATTTGAGTCTCTGTGTATGTGTGTTTTTATGTGTGCATGTGTTTGGGTCTGTGTTGTATGTGTGTGTGTTGTTTGTGAGAGTATGTGTGTGTGAGTAAGAATGTGTGTGTATCAGTGACCCGTAAGTTTGTGTATGTATTATGTATTTCTGTATTAGTTTGGACATGTGTATTTGTGTATGAGTGAGTTAAAATGTGTGTGTGTGTGTCAGTGAGTTTTGGTGTGTGTGTGTGAGTGTGTGAGATTGTGATTAAGAAAGTGCATCTTTGTGTTTGCCTGAGTATGTGTCTGTGATCACTATGTGTTCCTTACATGTGACAAAAACACAAAGGTGTGTTACGGTTGTCGAGAGAAAAGTCGGTTGAGTTCTTTCTCGAGTGAGGGGACAAGAAGCCGGAGTCTGTCGCTTTCACTCGTCAATGTCAATCCACACGTCAACTCGCCTCCACAATCAAACCCTGATGAATCCAAATCACTGCGCAGTTTGTCTCGTGGCTTCTTTCATTTGCGTCGCATCATAATTTGCATCGCAAGTCGTCTGCAGACGCGTCGAAACAAACCAGGTCGTCGCCTCGACTTTGTTTCCCTCATTTCTTCCCAATTTCCCAGAAACCTGTTTTCTGAGACGAATGAAAATGAAGCTCGCCGTCGCGATCGCTGAACCAGCACGCCACGAAATGAAGCCGCCGGCTCTGACCTGATGGTTAGCGGTAAACGTTGTGTTCAGGAGCGGCTCGTAATCACCTGTTGTAACTCAACTGCAGCCCGGTTGGAGAGCGACTCTCGACGGTGGACCGGCTCGCGATTGTTGGACTCAAAGTCATCTCCGGGAAGAACCTTGGACGAAGAAGAACACGTCCCGGATCTCAACTTTTCAACAAATCTGTTTTAATATTTTATTTTCCTTCTGCAGTCTGTGTCCTCCATTTTGTTCAGGAAGCTTTTAAGAGAAAATTAACCAAAGAAAACGAAATTACTTTTCTAAAAAACATACAAGTGGAAATCTTTTTTTTTTGCCACAAACAACTCAACACTTAAAAATGAAAAAAAAAATGTTTTCCATTAAAAAAAAGTCTTTATACTGTTTGAAAAACAAAAAAACGTGACTTTTAAGTAAAACAAACACAATGAAAAGAACAATAATTTGCAAAAAAAACCCACAAGATCAGTGATGAATAAAAAAACTCAAACATAAGACAGAAAAAAGACAATTTGTTGAAGAAAACATTAAATATAAAACTCCATAAAAAATAACAACTGTGTCAAACGCTCATGGCAATTAAACAACTTTAATTTTCAATTATTTTTCCGGAAAAAAAAACAGCATGAACAATTGCAGCAATAAAAACTCTTCACCCTCTCGCAGGTCAGAAAAGACGTGGAAAAGAGGAAAAACAACTTGTTGACTGGAGTGCTGAACCGAGACGAGTCGACAAGTTCTGGCACTTGGTATCACTTCACGGTCCTATTTAGTCAAGTTGCTCCACACACACACACACTCACACACACACACACACACACGCCGTCCATCTTGACAAACACCACACGGGTCTCCTGGTTCGTCTTCCTCAGCCAGCAGCCGCTCGCTGCCTCGATTAGTAAACATCAGTCTGTGAAACGTGTCACTCGGGGAGGAAAGTCGGAGCAAAAAATCTGGAAAGCTACTTAGAGCCGAGCTGCACCACTTAGGCCCAATTAGAATGCATATTTTAAACCGAGTTAAACCTGGTGAAATATTCATGACGGCCCCCGCTGCTGCTGCTGCTGCCGCCGATGGTGGGGCGGGGGACGTGGGGGGGGAGGGGAGGGGGAACGGCCTCTAGGGGGCGCCATGCTGCCGTGGAGATGGAGATGTGCCGCCGCTGCCCACACACTCCTGCAGAGACGATGAAAGGATGAAGAAGGCAGGTGTGATGGACAGGAAGATGAGAGGGAGCTCTGATCACACACACTCTCTCTCACACACACACACACAAATATACATGCATACACACACACACACAGATATATTTAAAAAGACACACGCTCGATCAAATATACACATACACAAACCAACGCACGCAGGTAAACTTAGAAATACACACACACAAAAGAAACACACACATGTAAGACACACAAATTCCCAAAGAGACACACAGTTTTCTCAAATATATATACACACGCATTTACAGACAGACCCACACAAACTCAAACACACACAGACACTGACACTCACAAACCCACAAGCACACACTAGGACACATACACAGACTCACAAAATGAAAACACACACACTGAAACACATGCATACACTAGGAAATACAAACACATGAACACACAGGCACACAGATACACCTACACACACACAAACAGACCCACACAAACACACACTGACATACAGACACTGACACTCACAAACCCACAAGCGCACACTAGGACACACACACACACACATGAACACACAGACACACCTACACACACAAAAACAGACACACACAAACACAGACACAAACACACACACAGACACACACCTACACAAACAGACTGACACACAGACAAACACACACAAACGTAGATACACAAAGACACACACACAGAAACCAACAGACACACACACACACACAGTGACACACACACACAAAAAGACACACACACAGAGACACACAAACACAGATACACACAAACACACACAAAGACACAGAACTACACACGCAGACTCACACACAGACAAACACACACAAACGTGTATACACAAAGGCACACACACACACACCTACACATTAACCAACAGACACACACACAAAAAGACACAAACACACAGACACACACTCAGACAAACGCACACACAGCTATACACAAACACACACACACACAGATACCTAAACGCACACCAACACACACACACACAGCTACACACAAACACACACACACCCCCACACACACAGCTACACACACACACACACACACACACACACACACACACACACACACACACACACACACAGCTACACACACGCACGAACACACACAGCCCTGTCATTAGAGGGAAGCACCAGAGGATCTTCTGAAGCAGGTTTTGTTGTCGACCATCAGAGGCGCGTCAGTATCTTCAAGCAGCAGAATCGTCGCACACTTGTTCTAGCCGTCGTCGCTTCTGATTGGATTCCAAAATCTTTGTGTGTCCTTCCTCCCCCGTCCCCAGACATCAGACGAGGAAGATCTGTCACAGCCATTCAAACTGGAGACACTTTGTGTGTGTGTGTGTGTCTTCACACACACACACCGGCCTCCCCAACCACGCATCTTTGAGAGCCTCGCAGACACAACTGAGGGATTAAACGCTCCAATTAGCACTACACGTATGACTTTAATGTTAATGATTCCGTGACACACGTGACCGTCACGGGTCCGGTGGGAGGGTCAACGTGGAGCCAGACCCAACAAACCTGGAGCCAAAAACATAGTGTGTTGATTTCATCGTCGACGACCTTTGACCCCTCAGCATCAATAAACATCCTCAGCCCGTGTAACCATGACAACGGGTCTGTACAAAGACTGGTTTTGTTTGGACCGAGGATGAAATAAAGACGTGAGAACATCACGAACATGATGATGTCATTAATGAGTGAATTATTAACCAATCAGAAGAAAGTTTCCTCAGAGACGTGTGCGTCAGCCACACACACACACACACACACACACACACACACACACACACACACACCAGCCAAGGACCAGGAGTTGATTTAAGTTGTGCGAGGCAGCTGTGGCGGCGAGGTCGTCGCCCCCGCACTCCGTCGTCCGTCCGTCCGCCTGAACCACTCACCGCCGCCGGGCCAATACATTACGACCATCGACCCTGATAACGTGCGTCTGGTGTTCGGACTCACGGAGGCTCATGTAAGAGTCTCGCTTGATACAGACTGTTCTTAAGATACGGAGGCACTTCCTGTGCCTCTTCAGAGAGACTTTTATTTTGAAGGGTTGACATGTGAGCAGAAGGAACGTAACCGTTCTTCAGTTTGTATCACATGTTTTACACAGATATACTTCTTAATACATACAAGCACTTGTAGTTATACGTAACATAAAATATCTATATAGACATATATACTGCGTACATATCATTATTAAAATAAATACAACACAGTATAATATTACACAAGTTAACATGATGAAGTACTATGCAGACGTCCATATATGTAAATAATATATAGTAGGGGTGTAAGTAGTATAGTACTTATAGTACAGTATAAGTAAGTAAGTAAGTAAGTAATATTTATTTATTTATATAGCGCTTTTCGAGACCAGGAAATATATTTATTCACGCTACTGTTTCAAGCTATGTGTTGACTTAGAAATGTATATGTATAGGTTAAAAAAAAGATAGAGTCAACTGTATCCTCTCGTCCCCAGTCATCGCCAGGATCTCACAGGATTTCAATGTCAACATAATGACTACTGCCTTATATAGTATATATATATATATATATATATATATATATATATATATATATATATATATATATATATATATATATATATATATATATATATATATATATATATATATACTTACTTACTATACTGTATATGGCAGCAGTCATTACGTTCCCTGCAGCTAAAGAACATTGAAATCCTGTGAGATCTTGGCGATGACTGGGGGCGAGAGGATACAGTTGACTCTAAATCTATACATATACATTTTCAAATCAACACATAGCTTGATACGTTAGCGTGAATAAACATTTAGCGATATTTAAGTCTATCAAATTTTCTTACATATATTTAAATAAATTTGCTTGATGCTGTATCAATATACAGTGTCATAACATTAAAAGGCCACTAGATGGAACTCTCACTTTTCAAAATAATGATGATAGGTTTCATTGAGGTATTAGATCAGATTAGTGCCTAGATCTAGTGGTCTCTCTAAATTAAGACACTGTGTCATTTATTTACATAATTTATTTTGCGATTAAACATCCGGCCACTAGATGGCAGCAGTCATTATGCAGCTAAAGAACGATAAACAACACATCCTGGCAGCGACTGGGGACGAGAGGATACAGTCCAGCCCAGCAGCTTTCACAGCTGATGTTTGGATACATTTTGGTGTGAAGACACAAGAAGTCAGGACGCGGTGAAGCGACCGGCGTCACCTGCAGATGCAGAGACAACAACAATGGCCGCTCCTCCTGCACACTCGCCTCCTCTTTGATGAGCGGCTCCGACAACAGTTTACATAATCAGCTGAACCAGAACTTTTGTTTTCCACGAGTCTGGTTAATAAAGGAAAGTATCAAAGCAGAACTTTGTGCTGCGTCTGAACATTCGCGAGCTTCACAGAAACGCTGTAAACAGAGAATTAGAGCAGCTTAGAAACACTCGTCACGATTCCTCTGCTGTTTTTTTTCTTGTGTTGTTCACGTCTGGACATCTGCGCTTCAGCCTCCACCGGTGTCGCCGCACAAGACTCCTGCGAGCAGCGTGAGGTCATCAGCCGTGTGTTGCCGCAGCAGTTGGTGGCCAACGAGCAGCAGATGCTTCGCCATCCGACCGCCATTAATTCAAGCGTCAGCCGGCGGCCCCGAGCATCGCCACGGCAGTGAGGGGAAGGTGAGAGAACCAGGAGGTCTGATGTCTCTGATTACCTCCCTGTCTGTCTCCCTGTGTGTGTGTGAGTGTGTGTGTGTGTATGTGTGTGTGTGTGTGTGTGTATGTGTGTGTGTGTGTCTCCCTGTGTGTGTGAGTGTGTGTGTGTGTGTGTGTGTGTGTGTGTGTGTGTGTGTGTGTGTGTGTGTGTGTGTGTGTGTGTCTTTGTGTGTCTGTCTCCCTGTGTGTGTGTGTGTGTGTGTGTGTGTGTGTGTGTGTGTGTGTGTGTGTGTGTGTGTGTGCTGTGTGTTTCTCCCTGTGTGTGTGTGTCTCCCTGTGTGTGTGTGTGTGTGTGTGTGTGTGTCTTTGTGTGTCTGTCTCCCTGTGTGTGTGTGTGTGTGTGTGTGTCTCCCTGTGTGTGTGAGTGTGTGTGTGTGTGTGTGTGTCTTTGTGTGTCTGTCTCCCTGTGTGTGTGTGTGTGTGAGAGAGAGTGTGTGTGTGTGTCTGTCTCCCTGTGTGTGTGTGTGTGTTTGTGTGTGTGCTGTGTGTGTGTGTCTCCCTGTGTGTGTGTGAGAGAGTGTGTGTGTGTGTGTCTGTGTGTGTGTGTGTGTCTTTGTGTGTCTGTCTCCCTGTGTGTGTGTGAGAGAGTGCGTGTGTGTGTGTGTGTGTGTGTGTGTGAGTGTGTGTGTGTGTGTGTGTCTTTGTGTGTCTGTCTCCCTGTGTGTGTGTGAGAGAGTGTGTGTGTGTGTCTGTCTCCCTGTGTGTGTGTGTGTGTTTGTCTGTCTGTCTGTCTCCCTGTGTGTGTGTGTGTGTCTGTCTCCCTGTGTGTGTTTGTGTGTCGGTCTTTCATATAGAAAGATGAAAAGAGGAAAGATGGACGAAATAAAAGACGAAGCGGTGAAACAGAAGTTGAGTGACCCACGACTTGAGCCTTGTGGAACTCCGCACTTCACACCCTCGAAACTAAACTCAAGTGAGTCGCTCGCGACGTGGAGAGCGTTCCACTCGTGATGCTCCATCAGAGTTTGGGAAACGACCCGGTCGTGATTAACGGCACTAATTAACACTTTAATGTGTTTGCGAGCTCGTAAATATCAGCAGCGACTACGAGTGGGTCGCGTCCACGTCTCGAGCAGCGACTGCTGCACCGTTACGGACAGAGTCGACGCTCGCGTGACTGATGAAGCGGCGGCGGCGGCGGCGGCGGCGGCGGCGGCGGCATGCGTGAGAATATATTACAGGATAATAGGTGTTTATTCATCACATTTCCCCCGGTGGTCGCCATAATTCACTCCGCTGTCGCCCCTTTTCTGAAATAAAAGTTTCTAATTGTATAAATGAACTGAAGTGTAATGAGATTTCAGGGAAGACTCGCGGGAAAAACGTCCTGTTGCCACGATTCTCCGCGATAATTAGCTCATTAATTCACCAATACAAAGCTGTTCAATTCCCCGACGTTCACTTCAATCTCCGCCACGTTCTGAGGAGTTTTATTGTGCGACGACTAGGCGACGTCGTGGATACGACTGCCCGGGTCTTCTTGTAAAGACTCTTATTTGTTCAGACATTTACAGGAAGTCTTTCCCCAGGACTTCCTGTCCACCTGGTCATCATTCTGCTCGAATCACGAGTCGCTTTGATTCATGTTGGTTTCATAGTCGGATGATTTAATGTCTTTTCTCAGGAGTTTTCTTGTTTGTGTATTTTTTTTTAAACTTTTTTATATAACTTTTGCTATATTTAACTTTAGTAGTTTGTGTGTAACGAGTTAGTTCACAACTCTGCGTCAGTTGTTAGCATCAAGCTACACAATCACTTCCTGTCCTCATGTAAATCAAATTCATGAATCCTAGGAACCATCATCCATCTAATCACTCTCTTGCTTCAGGTGCTCAGACTTTTGACCAGGTTTAACCATCCTTTACATGTCAACTCGGCCGTAAATGTAATTGAGTCCTGATGAGTCGCATGACATTAAAGAAACATGACTCAAAAGTCGAGTCACACGACCCCCCAGAACCGAATCAACTCCGTGGTTCCGTCACTCAAAGGTGTTTTTATTTGGCCTGGATGTGCAGAGACTTGAGCTCCTGACGAGTCGCTTCCACCGACACCATCTTCCCTCTTAAGATGTATAGTTTGATCTCGAGTCTTTCAGGGGAGCAGCTGCTGCATCACCTGCACGTCACGCACCACGAGCGAGGTGAGTGTTGGGGTGACTGGGGGGTACGACCCCCTCCACGCTGACCCGCCATCGTCGGCTGGCGAGGAGTCGCTGGGCTCCAGGTTCCATTAATCTGGCCTCGTGTGCGACGGTCTCAACATCCTGCAGCTCAGCTGGAAGCTAATGACGACCCGGCGGCGCCGACACTCGCGTCACGTGTCGCCCGGTTCTGGAGGAGCTGGACGAGCAGGTGACCCGCTGAGACAAACGCACACGGCTGAGGGCGTCACGCCAACAACATGCTCCTCCGCCGTCCATCATCCGCCCGCCGGTCACATGACTGACGCGGAGAGGAAACGTAACTGACTCGAAATCCATCACATACATACTGAGCTACACACAAACACACAAACACACAAACACACAAACACACAAACACACACACACACATTGAAGGAAACATCGCACAACAACACACGAAAAAAAGACACACACAGGGCACAGAAGATTTTACTGCTTTAACTCACTGTTCATCCTTTCATTCTTCCTTCTGTCTGTCATCCTTTCAACCATCCATCCATCTACCTGTGGTACGTTCATTCATCCATCTTTTCATCCATCTATATTTTCATCCATCCATATTTCTGTCATCTTTCTAGCATTCATACCTTCCTGGAAACATTTCATCCATCCAACCTTCCATCATCCATCCATCCATCATCGTTTCAACCAACCATCTATTTTCCTGCCATTCTTTCATCCATCCATCTTTTCCACCATCCACCCATCCATCATTCTTTTAAGGAAACATTTATCTTTCTGTCCAACTTTTATCCATCCATCTTTTCATCCATCTATTCATCATTCATTCAACCATCCATCCAACTTTCTGTCATTCTTTCAAATATCTATCCATCTCTGTGTAATACTTTCATCCATCCATAATCCCATCATCTTTTCAACCATCCATCCATCTTTCTGTCGTACTTTCATCGATCCATCTTTCCCTCATCCTTTCAATCATCCATCCATCTTCCTGTCATACTTTCATCAATCCATCTTTCCATCATCTTTTCACTCATCCATCTATCTTTCTGTCATACTTTCATCAATCCATCTTTCCATCATCTTTTCACTCATCCATCCATCTTTCTGTCAACATTTCATCCATCCATCATCCTTTCCACCATCATCCAACTTTCTGTCATTCTTTCAAATTTCTATCCATATCTGGGACATACTTTCATCCATCCATCTTTCCATCATCTTTTCAATCATCCATCCATCTTTCTGTCATACTTTCATCCGTCCATCTTTCCATCATCATTTCAACCATCCATCCATCTCCGTGTAATACTTTCATCCATCCATATTCCCATCATCCTTTTCAACCATCCATCCCTCTCCGTGTCATACTTTCATCCATCCATATTCCCATCATCTTTTCAACCATTCATCCATCTTTCTGTCCAAAGATCCATCCATCTTTCCCTCATCCTCTCAACCATCCATCCATCTTTCTTCCACATTTATCCATGGATGTCTGTCATACCTTAGTCCATACATCTTTCATCTTCCATCTTTCTCACCGAGGAACTTGTTTTTGGTGCTTGTTCATCCATCTGAGACCGAGAGTAGAGCTGACCTCATCGGGTCACATGATCATCGTGGCGAGGAGATGCCGTGTTGCTGAGTCACCGGCACTCGACTGACAGGTGTTTACAGGCGGGAGCGGCGTTCTGATGCCGTTAATCCGCCGCAGGGATGCCGGCGAACACTCTCGCTGTTCGGCGAGGTCAGCACGGTGCATGCTGGGACATTTTTATTGAGCCTTATTCAGCCGGCTGACGATCGCGTCGCCGGGCGGGTTAAATGGATTCTGTGTTCGTCCATCACCGAGCTTCATTTGGAGCTCGCCATGTTCATTTATGAGGAGACAGAATCAGTCGCCGAGGAAGAGGCCGGAAGAAGACGAGACAATTTAGCAGGTTTAATTGTTCATGAAGCTCACTTGCAGAGTCAGACCTCCACACACAGATCCTCTATTCTCTCACTAATTACTGATCATTGACAGTTTGGATCACACGATTGATCACACACACACACACACACACACACCAGGGTGTTCACCGTACAGGCGATGAGTGGCAACATCTGCTTTAAGTCACCAGAGACGTCAGAGCTTCTCTTCACGCTTGAAAAAAAAGATTGAAGGATCTTAACTCGACATGAGAATTGTTTGCTTTGTTTTCCATGATATACTGTTGGAACATCAGCACAAGTTTCTGTTTCCACCCACACGTCTTTGTTTTGTTTGTTCAATGTTGATAAGAAACAGCTCAGAGCAACATGTCACTCTGACAAGACACTCCTACATCAGGTGTTCTGATCATCTTCATCATCTTCTTCATCTTCATCATCATTATCTTCTTCATCATCATCATCATCATCATCTTCTTCATCATCATTATCTTCTTCATCTTCATCATCCTCATCTTCTTCATCATCATCATCATCATCATCCTCATCTTCTTCATCATCATCATTATCATCATCATCATCATCATCATCATCATCATCTTCTTCATAATCCTCATCCTCATCCTCATCCTCATCATCATCATCTCCATCATCTTCATCATCATCATTATCATCATTATCACCATCATCTTCTTCACCATCATTATCTTCTTCATTATCACATCATCTTCATCATCATCATCATCATCATCATCATCATCATCATCACCATCTTCATCATCATCATCTTCTTCAACATCTTCTTTATCATCATCATCATCATCTTCTTGATCTTCTTGTTCTTCATCATCTTTTTCATCATCATCATCTTCTTCATCGTCTTCGTTGTCGTCGACATTACAAGTTTCTGTTTCCACCCATATGTTTCATCATCTTCATCATCATCATCATCATCATCATCATCATCTTCATCTTCATCTTCATTTTCATCTTCATCTTCATCTTCATCTTCATCATCATCTTCATCTTCATCATCATCATCATCATCTTCTTGATCTTCTTGTTCATCATCATCGTCGTCGTCATCGTCATCATTACCAGTTTATGTTTCCACCCATACGTTTCATCATCATCTTCATCATCTTCATCATCTTCATCATCTTCATCATCTTCATCATCTTCATCATCGTCGCCGTCGTTGTCCTCGTCGTCTTCGGCGTCTTCACCTCGATATTCATCATCACCTTGATCATAATCATCATTTTCTTTATTAGTGTCATCATCATACATATCTTCTTCATCATCATCATCTTCATCATCATCCTCCATACCATCGTCATCATTGTCATCACCAAGGTAAGTTCAGTTAATATGAGTTTCTTCAAGAAGTCCAGCTCCGTGACTCACACTGTGATGTTCATGCGTGATTTTCTGCTTCGACACATAAGCTGCAGAAAACAAACAGATAAATAATGAATAAATCAGAGGGGGGGGGGGGGCAGGGTTCCGGGTAATGGAAAATTCACAAAAACACGAACACAATAACAGTTCTGCAGCGAGCCGCTCTGCACTGATGATAATAATGTGTCTGAGTTGCCGCGGCGACCAGTCCAAAATAAAAGATATATAGAAAACATTAGACCTCCAACCTCGCCGGAGGAGCAGAGCAAAGACCTGGACCTGCCCGGAGGTCGGAGAAGCTTCCATCATCGTGTGTTTCAGATGCTGAGGGACCTGAAGAGCATCTCAGGTGGTCTTTTGTCCGGGTCTGAGTCAGGGTGGAGACCACAGGGCGAACGCGGGTCATCTTCGGAGCTTGTGTTTTCAATCTTAATTTGCCGTACCAGAGATTCTCTCAGGACGACGACTCCGGCTTGATTGCGAACCCGCTTGAGTGTTCTCCAGCGTGTGGCGCCGAGGAGAAGCTCCTTCAGTGGCGTATCGACCCGGCTAAACTGAACCAGCGCCGCCACGATGAGTTCTGTGGTAATTGAGTCTTTAAAAAAAAAACACACGAGGCCTCGGAGGTGAAATCGCTTTCAGATTGTCGATCTGCCGCCCGAATTACAGCGTCTGAATCCCTCGCCGGTGTGTGAGCGCGTGGCGCCGCCGCCGCCGCTCGTGTCTGTCACGCCGCTCGCCTCCGCCGCCGCTTTTGTTTTACTGAGACTGATTTTCACCGCTCAGGCGTAAATTCAGTCTCCGGCTTCAAACTGATGATTTTCTCTCTCCCGACATTAACATTTAAATGGCTGCACGTCGCTCAGCCGCTCCTTTTTCCCGGCCAGACCCTGAGACCCTCGTGTCGGTGACATGTGGGTCCGTCACATGACCTCTGTGTCAGCTGCCTATTGGTCCAATGCTGTGACCTCATCACAGTGCGACAATTTTGCACATTTTTGTATCAGTGAAACCTGTCATAGGTTCCAGGTCCATATCAGAGCAAGGCTACATAGGACTAGGTCCTTGTCAGACCAGGTCCACATAAGACCAGGTCCACTTCCGACTGGACCCACGTCCAAAAAAGTAAATACAACATAAGACCAGGTCCATGTCAGAGCAAGTCCACGTCAAACAACCTCAATGTCTGGCCAGGGCAACATCAGATCAGGTCCACGTCAGACCAGGTCCACATCAGACCAGGTCCATGTCTGACCAGTTCCACGTCAGACCAGGTCCACAAAAGGCCAGGTCGAGGTCTGGCCAGGTTCAGAAAAGACCATGTCCACATAAACCAGGTATCTTTAGAGCAAGTTCATGTCAGATGAGGTCCATGTAAAACCACTTCCGACTAGACCCATGTCAGACCAGGTCCACTTCCAACTAGATCTACGCCCAGCAAAGTCCATGTCAGATCAGGTCCACTTCAGAGCAAGTCCACTTCAGACCAGGTCCATATCAGACAAGGTCCACTTCCGACTAAATTCACTTCCAACAAAGTCCATGAAAGACCAGGTCCACGTAAGAACAAGTCCACGTGAGACAATGTCAATGTCTTGTGAGGTCCACATAACACCTTGTCCACTTCCTACATCCAAAGTGCATGTCATAGGAAGTCCATATAAGACCAGGTCCTTGTCAAACCAGGGCAACGTCAGAGGAAGTCCATGTCTGACCAGGTCCATGTCAGATCAGGTCCACGTCAGACCAGGTCTACACCAGACCAGGTCCATGTCTGACCAGTTCCATGTCAGACCAGGTCCATGTCTGACCAGGTCCATGTCTGACCAGGTCCATGTCTGACCAGGTCCACATCAGACCAGGTCCACGTCAGACCAGGTCCGTGTCTGACCAAGACCACAAAAAGCCAGGTCAAGGTCTAGCCAGGTTGAGAAAAGACCAGGTCCATATAAACCAGGTCTCTGTAGAGCAAGTCCACGTCAGATCTGGTCCATGTAAAGCCAGGTCCACTTCCAACTAGATCCATGTCCGACAAAGTCCATGTCAGGCCAGGTCCACGAAAGACCATGTCCACCTCAGAGCAAGTCCAGGTTAGACCAAATTCACATCAGTCCAAGTCCATGTTAGACCAGATCCATGTCAAACCAATTTCATGTCAAGTACACGTCATACCAGGTCCACATTGAACCAAGTCCAAGTCTTGAGTTCCGTCAAATGTCCTGACAAGAAGAGAATGTTTCCAGGCATAAAAGGAAGTCTCTGCCCAGGAGGGTTTTGGTTTCTACACCAGGACACTTGTTAAAAGTGTATAAATCTAATTAATGTAGATGAAGTTCCGATTCTCTGTGGAGACGCAGAACTTCAGTATCAAGTATCTTCAAGTATCTTCGGTCCAACAACTGCTGTCTCTGCTGTCTGGCGTGAAAGCTGATCTGTCTTTGGGTCGGCGGCACTTCGTCTGGAAACCTGGTCAAGTTTCTTCATCATGAAACGAGTGGAAGTTGCTGCTTCCGATACTTTATCACAAACTCACATCTGCTGACCCCAGAGGTTCTGCCTCTGATGAGGATCGGATCTGAGCCCGGTCCAGTTCTGATGCAGACGTTCAGACGACGGTTGTTGGATGCTTGAAGCTGACAGAGGGAGGAGACCTCAGGGCAGACCCGGGAGACAGTAGACTTTTATTGAAAACTTCCAGTGTGAGCAGTAGAGGGGATCTCAGTGATTCCTGTTTGACCCTTGACCCCACTGTGTACGTGTGTGTGTGTGTTCACGTGTGTATAGATATTTGTCTGTGTGTTTGTGTATGTGTGAATGCATGTGAGTGTACTGTATGTGTGTGCGTTTGATTACGTTTTAAAGTGAGAGAGAGAGTGTGTGTGTACTCGTGTTTGCATGCAAAACTAATAAAATGTATTAGTTCTGTCTTTGTGTTAATGAGAGTGTGTGTAATACTGTAGTGTGTTTGTATGTATAATATTGTGTATGTGAGTGTGTAAAATATGTGTACATAATAGCGTGAGTGTGTTTGGGTGTATAATAGTGTGTGTGAGTGTGCATATAATGGTGTGTAAATAATATTGTGTGAGTGTGTATATAATAGCGTGTATATAATAGTGTGAGAGTGTGTATGTAATGGTGTGTGAGAGTGTGTATATAATAATGTGTGTGTGAGGGTATATATAATAGTGTATGTGTTTGTATATACAGTATATATATATATATATATATATATATATATATATATATATATATATATAATAGTGTGTGAGTGAGTGTGTATATACATATAATAGTGTGTGTGAGTGTGTGTATATATAATAGTGTGGTATGAGTGTGTATATAACAGTGTGTGTAAGTGTGTATACAAAAGTGTGTGTATATACTATTATATATATATATATATATATATATATATATAATAGTGCGTGTGTGAGTGTGTGTATATAAAAGTGTGTATATATATATATATATATATATATATATATATATATAATAGTGCGTGTGTGAGTGTGTGTATATAAAAGTGTGTATATATATATATATATATATATATATATATATATAATAGTGCGTGTGTGAGTGTGTGTATATAAAAGTGTGTATATATATATATATATATATATATATATATATATATATATATATATATATAATAGTGTGTGTGTCAGTGTGTCTATAAAAGTGTGTGAGTGTGTGTGAGTGTGTGTATATATAAGAGTGTGAGAGCGTGTATATATACACAATAGTGTGTGTGCGAGTGTGTCTATAACAGTGTGTGAGTGTGTGTGAGAGTGTATATATAAGAGTGTGTGTGTGTGTGTGAGTGTGTGTGAGATGTCTGGACTCCTCCAGCACACTCAGCAGCTAACCGGGTTACGACTCAATCGGATTATCAATTCCTGGCTAAGTTGAAACGTACA
>NC_141826.1:19865000-19897500 GCF_982586985.1 Callionymus lyra | reverse complement strand
TGCCAGTTTTCATCCTCTTTCATTACTGGCTCACATTATTCCCTAATTTCCGCGCCGGCGTTCACCGGGCACCTTTCGCACAAAGCAATCAGCCGGCGGTTAATGGCGGCCGCGGCGGGAAAGTCCCCGCCGCGAAGGAGACAAAAGCGAGGCTCGCTCTCGCCACCTTGGCCTTCGTCCTGACGCTGATCGCTCAGAAATGAGTCTGTCAGGCGGTTGGAGGTGTTTTTATCGAGCCGCCGCCGTAATGAAGGTGTTTGTCTTCCCGCCGCTCTGCATCATGGGAGATAAGCTGCTGACGTCTCCAGAAACTTCCCATTGTTTCCCCGCCGTTGCCACGGTAACGTCGTCATCTCAACAACATGTTGTTTCGCTCCAAACACTCAAGAACAGACGTAACACAGATGGAGGACGACACGGCACTGGGACAGAGAATACCTCTGCCAAGCAGCTCGTGGCACATATAAGAGCATGAAATGAACGACTTCCATGAGTTTGAGCGTTGGATGATTCAGTTGGATGGAAGTCAATCAGTGCATCAGGACAATGATAACAATGAAACATTTATTCAAATGTTGCTGTTTTTTTTATTTAATCCAATAATTCACGTAATTAAGTTCGATTTTAGTCACTAAAACTATTTAATTCAATAATTTGTACGTTACAAGAGGGAATTTGTTTTTTGTAGAATAATTGTATTTCAATAATTTAATAATTAGTTTATTTAAAGATTTGATATGTTTATTTTTTAAATAATTGAAACAAAAAGGTATTTTTTTTAAATGAATGATTAAAAAAATAATTATATTCTACAATTATATTTTCAATACATTTTTTTTTTAATATTTCATGTAGCCTTTTAAATAAAAAAAATAGAGTAATAATGGTGTAATATTGATACCAGAAAAAATAAGAAGAGTATTGAAGTACACGATCAATCAGTCATGTGATCGTCTGGGAGTCTCACGATTGGCTGAAAGTTCAATCTAAGTACCTCATTCATTTATTACATTTATTTTAAGTAAAATATAAAAAAAAACCTTTAAAAATGATTGAACTCCAACTTCTGTTTCAGAATAATGAATGGTTGGAATAAAGTTTTATTACTATTATTATTATTGTTTTCAAGTATTGAAATATTATTTCTATATGGAAAGGTTGATTTTTATTATTGAATATTTTCCCCCAAAAAAATGTTACACATAGATTTTGACATTTTAAAGCCAGTTATTAAAATTATAAATGTTCTAAATTCAACATTTCAAGTTTATGGCCTTTAAAGTTCAGTTTAAAAAATGATGGTATAACAGTTTCAATAAAAAAAAACTCAAAATTTTAAACGTTAAATTCCATATTCATGGCACCGATTCACTCCCGCTGGTTCCGAGTCCAGATCCCGAGTCACCGAAAACACTCAGAACTTTTCAATCTCCCAAGACTCCAGAACCTGTTGTTCCGTCTCTCAACCGATCGTTTCCCTCTTTCGTCACACGGCTCCGCTTCATCATTTTCTCCATCTCGGGGTCCCCGGCGCGAGCGAAAATCTCCGGGTCGGCTCCGGCTCCAGCTGGCGTCTCCGGTCCCTTCATTCTCCACGCCTGAGCCGGCGCTCGCCGCCTCCACCCGCGAGGAATCAAAGTCCGCCTAATCGCGGCCGACGTCTGTGCTTATTATCTTTTGTTGTGTTCGTCTTCTTTCGGTCCTTCGCGTGTTATTGTCGGCAACATTTTCATTATCGGTGAGAGGCCCCGGCGCCGGATGAGTTTATGAGCGCTGGCACCTCTAATCCGAGGGAAGACGCTCTTGAGGAGGCGGCGATCAGCGAGGCCGCCGAGGGAGCCGCTGGTGTAATTTTACATTTGTAATAATAATCTGGGAAGCTTTTTGTTAATGTGAGCGGGACGCCGCGGTGTCAGGAACAATGCAGAGAGGTTTATGTGAGGTGAGGGGCCGCGGGGTCCGTCGCCGCCGTCGCTGCCGGGGAAATGTACATCGGGGGAGTGCTGCTGGTAATTGAGGGCTTTGTTGTTGCCTCGTCCACAAATGGATTTCTCATTACAGCGAGCGGCAGCCGCGTGTTCTCGCCAGTAAACCGTTGCCCTGGCAACTGTAATAATATGTAATGCCGCGTGACCCTCGACTGATGTTCCCGACGACCATGTTGGTGTCGGCCGTTAAAAGCCGCATTTGTAGAGACGGGTCTCTGCGAATGAGTCCTTGGGGGGGGTCACTTCCTGTTGGGGCAGGAAGTGCATGAAACTCTATCGTCGAGAGTCTTGGGTTGGTTCGGGGGAGTCACTTCAAGAGTAGCTAATATATTAAAAAAAAACCTGGGGCGTGATCACAGATGGAGGAGGAGCCAAGACATTATTACGTCATAATGGACTCCGCTCTCGTAACCTCTCGTTCGCCCAGATTTCGCACAGGGGAGAAGTTTATAAAGTAAAACGTTCAAAACATGGTCATGATGAGAGACTTACTGCATCTTGAAGAGGAAGACTTTAAGTTGGAGTTTCACATTTGTTTCCCTTTAAAGAAGCTTCGTTGTTTGTCCATTCAAGTGGCTACCATTATTTTATAGACTATAAACACTGAAATATAACATTACTCCGTGAGTTTCCGTAGTATTATTCTGCGAGGCTTTGTAGCATTTATATTTAAGGCTTCCTAATATTTATCCGAGTTATCTGCAAGGCTTCGTAGTATTACTATGCAAGGCTTCGTAGTATTACTTTGCGAAGTTACTAATATTATAGTCCTTAGTAGAATTTCTCAGCAAGGCTACCTACTATTACTCCACAATGCTTTGTAGTATTACTTTGCAATGTTTTGTACTATTACTCGAGGCTTTGTAGTATTACTCTGGAAGGATTTTTAAAATTACTCCATAATGCTTCGTAGTATTGCTCATCAACGTTTTGTAGTATAACTCCCAGGGCTCTGTAGCATTACTTTGCAATGCTCTTTTGTATGTTTTTGTGACACTTCGTAGTATTTCTCTGTGAGTCTTAGTAGAATTACTTATCAAAGCTACATAGTATTACTCCTCCAGGCTCCATACCATTACTTTGCGAGGTTTTGTTGTGTTCTTTTGATACGCTTCGTAGTATTTCTCTTTGAGTTTTGGTAGTATGACTTAGCAAGGCCTAATACTATTACTCCACGGAGCTCCGTAGCATTACTTCGCAATGCTTTTTTGTATTTATTTGTTATTGTTAGTCATTTTAATCTACAAGGCTTCTAAGTAGTACTCCGCGAACCACTGCGTAGTATTACTCTGCTTCGTAGTACTGACTGATAAGCCTCACGGAGTAATATTATGAAGCCTCATTGAGTAGTACAGAGTAATACTCAACAGTGCTTCAGCATGTTATGTTTTATAAACTTCAAATAAGATCCTAGTGGAGGTCTTTGCCATTTTTCTCTAGTGACGAAAACCAACAACTCCCCAACGTCTTCATATGTGTGTGTGTGTGTGTGTGTGTGTCTGTGTGTGTGTTTGTGTGTGTAGGTGTGTGTGTGTGTGTGTGTGTGTGTGTGTGTGTGCGCCCACCACAGGCCTTGTTCGGTGACGGCGAGCAGCCAGGAATCCCTCTCAGGGTCCATCTTCGCCGCTTCACCCACCGGACATCGTTACTCGCCGCGGCGCCATCAACAAACTCTTTGATGGTTGTGGACGCTCTTCGTCTTCCACGTCTTCTTCTTCTTCTTCTTCTTCTTTGTCCCCGGCAGCTGCTAATTAAGACGGCTGTGATGCAAGAGAAGACGCCACGAGTGAAGTCAACAACAACAACAATTGGCTCGTTTCATGATTCAATCGTGGAACACGAGTTAACCCTCGGCGCTCCAGAGGAAACGCAACATCACTGAAACTCTCACAGAGACGCCGGAGCGACTTCTGGGAAGATCGTCGCGTCTCTTTGTTATTCAATCAAAAGAAGAGTCGCTTCAATAAAAAACAACAACATTTTTTTAATTGAAAAAAAAGGAGTCGCTTCAATCAAACAATATTTTCAATTAAAACTTGACAACTTGAAAACTGTTTTCTATTTTTTTAACTTAATCATCGTTTGGGATTTAACATTCAAATGTTTTACTCATTATATGGACAAAACACAAAAACATGATTTAGATCAGAACAAATGTCAATAAAACATGTGTTCAAATACATTATTTTAGTCTATAGAGACTATATATTAGCATGTTTTTGTTAAAACATTTTTTATTGAAGAATTTGTTTTAAAAAGATTTTTATTTAAGCAACTGTTTAAGGTAAGATTTTTTTTGTTGATTGAATTGAATTGAATTGAAATTCTTTTGTTGAAAACATATATTTTTTGTATGAAGCAACTTTTCTTTTCTTTAAATTTAAATAAAACATTTTTTTATGTGTAATATTATTTTTTGATTGAAGCTACTTTTTTCATTGAAAATATATTTTTCTCAAGGCTATTTGTTTTGCGAGTGATGCAACAATTGTTTCTATTAAAAACCCTTTCTTTATTGAGGAACCTTTTTCTTTCATTTTTTATTTTTTTTTACTTAAAGCTTCTATTTTGCTAAAAAAAAAATATTTAAAATTAGAGAAAATTATTTTAGATATATATTTTTTAATTAAAGCAATTTTTTTTTTTTTTCAAAATCTTTTCTTTTTTTTATTAATGCAATTTTTTTTATTAATTTAATAATAAAGATTTAATTTGTAACGTTTTTACTGTTTTTCAAAAAAGCAAAAGATTAAAGTAAAATGAAAAACCTGATGGTCTTTGATATGAAGACATGAGGTGAACTTTGACCCCTCCTATCCCACAAGTCCAGAGGAACAGTTGTTACAAGTGATGGTCTGATGAAGCTTCATGAAACAGTGTCATGTTGTTTAGAGGTCAGTAGGTGGCGCCATCAGTTTGAAAATGAGGTGACGTTTAATTAGAAAAGTTGTTCAAAACAAAGGAAAATAGACGCCATCTAGTGGACTCTGAAAATAATGACACTGCTTCATGAAGCTTCATCAGTCCATCACTAACTGCTACTTCTCTGGACCTCCAGGTGATCCATAGAGCGTATCGTGGTTGGATAGTGAATCCATGTGAAAGCGACCTCTGACCCAAAGTGATGTGTCTAAAGAAGTTATCCGTGTCACTGTCACCATGGCAACACCAGCGACCCCTGAGCTCGTCGGCGGCGACTCGTCGGGCATCAGCTGGCGAGTCGCCTCGGCGTTCTGTGACATTTCTAAGAGCGCTTCCATCAAACATGGCCGCTGACCCGCCGCTCGGCCAATTATCTCCGCGGGGCGGCGCCCGTGGCGACCTCGGCTGTCTGCCGCCGCCGAAAACGTAAACGGGAAATCTCCGGCCGGAACAGTAATGGCTCCCAGAAAGCCGCAATCTGCGGGGCCAGAGGTCGAGGCTTCTGTAAACAGGCGGGGAGGCTGTCGGGGTCCGACCTCGCCGAGCGCGACGCCTCCTCGCCTGATCCGGGGCAGGTGTCAGTGTTGTACCGACAAAATGTGTCATCATGTGACCACCAGTGAGGAGAATCTCAAACACGCGGCGTGTTCTCCGGAGCAGCTGCTGCCAGAAGAGTCGCACCCGGGAGATGAAGTGACTCAGAGTCCAGCAGATCCTGGTACAGTTGAGCTTTAAAAAAATGTTTTTTATCAGGAAGAAGAAGTAAAGCTACGTTTTTATTACCCATTATTGTACTGTTGACAACAACATACAATAACAGATCAAATGAACTTGAACATGTTCTAAAGTGTTATTAAAGTATTTGTGATTAAATTAATGTTATATTGTAATATTTTATATATTAAATATAAACTATAATTAATTTAATATATCAAATTTATTTATTTTTTATATTTTATATAGCGCGGTCGCCTCACAGCAAGAAGGTTGCTGGTTCGATTCTAGGCCGAGACAACCTTTGACCTTTCTGTTTGGAGTTTGTATGTTCTCCCTGTGTTGCGTGGGTTTACTCCGGTTTCCTCCCACAGGCCAAAAACATACAGAGGTTGATTAAGAACCTTGTGAAATTGTCCGTAGGTATTAGTGTGTGTGTGAATGGTTGTCTGTCTTTGTGTGCCCTGCGACAGACTGCCGTCCTGTCCAGGGTGTCCCCTGCCTCTCGCCCTATGATACTGGGATAGGCTCCAGTCTCCCCGCGACCCCGACCCCGGGATAAAGCGGTAAACAATGAATGAATGTAATATTTTCATCCATAAGGGTGGTGTTTTTTTTTTATTAAAAACTGTGAATGCTAATCTTGCTAGCTTAACTAATTGCTAACGGTGCTAGCTTGTTGCTTTAGCAACACTTGTATCAATTGAAGATTAGAATGTGTTTACAAAACTATATAATACCATAGATATTATCACGACCAGATATAATTTTTATTACGAAATGGAGTCATTCTTATGACGCAGTAAAACATTTTATTTGGAATCTTGAAAACTGGTTAACAGTTTACGGCGTGTTTTAACCCTTCGTGTTTCACAAAAAAAAGTAGTGACCATGACTTTTTATTCACATGTTTAAATTAACAATTATTATATTTTTTTAACTTGCAAAATCAACATTACATATACAGTCCCATCCTTTTTGACAAACCTCTCGGTAACGGTGACCCGAACAGCTACCACGATGCTTTGCCGCCCAGCCAACCAACCGTTGCTGTCTATCCCTGTTGACCGTGCTATGTGAAAAAGAGAGACGCCACGGAAGGTGAACCGTGATATGGCGAGTAACCACTGCACTGGATTATTTAAAAAAACTTTAAAAAAGTGGCAGCAGCTTGACTGATACTTTGGTGTTTGTTTTTCTTGGTTTTTGCTTCTTTTCCCTTATATTGCTTTAAGAAAAATCCCACCTGTGACGCCACTTCTTGTGAGTTTTAATCTCAAGGTCAGCTGAAGAGAACGAGTCGAGGTTGACGCTCGCGCTCAGTGGGGAACGTTCCACTTGTGGATTTTTTTTTCGCACTTGTCTTCCCAGTTCGAAGGTGCAAAAGGGAAACTAATTGGAACACACCCCGACTTCGCCGCCATCTGAGGAGCGGCGCCGAACATTTTCCGCGTTGATGAGGATTCGTCGGGCGACGAACCACAGGGTCCAATGACACCGATGTGACGCGATAAAAACCTTCTGATCGAGGGACAGAAATAAATCGGGGGAAATTAGAGAATTAATAAAAACAACAACGTAGAAGTTGAAAGTGGAAAAAGTTGTCGTCGTCTGCGGCGGCGAGAACATTGTTGTGAATATCTGTAATTGTGCATCGCGCCGACTGGAGGCGAGAAATAACAGCAAATATGTAAATAATGGAGGAGAGAGCGCCAGATTGGAGTCGCTGCTTCTTAAACATCTTATCTCTCCATTTCCATTCGGCTACTGCTTCCTCTTGAAGTGTCAGATCCGGGCGCGCTGAGCTGTTGTGTCACAAGCAGATGAATATAAATGGCTTCAATTTCTGCTGAAAGATGCAGACGTGGATTCAGCATTGTGCCGTAATTGGGAGGAAATGTCAGGGATACGTTACAATCTGCTGCCGCGCTAATGTGTTTACGCCGCCGCCGCCGCCGCCGCCGCCGCTCGCAAACACCCGATCGGGATCCGGGACTCGGATGGACGTCGCTCCCTTTTCCAGCTTCCTGTCTCGGTGTCGGGTTCTGATGGTCAGAAGTATCAGACGTTTGTTCGACGACCTCGGGAGCAGGAGGAGAAGACGAGCGGCTCCGTCGTCATCTGAGACGTGGAGTAGAGCAGGTGTATTTCAGAGAGCGAGCAGGTGGGTCGGAGGTGAGATACTCGGTGAAGGTGGATCTGATGGACGCGAAGAAGAAGTCTTGATGAAGGTTTAGGTGTCCGGACGAAGATCAGGGACGTCACAATAATAATTCACATTTCAAACGTTGACATTTTGGTGAAAGCTAAAGTTAACTCAGGGTCTAAAAACAATGATACATTTTTTTTTAATCTACTACTATTTCAACTTTCCATTATTAATGTTCAATTGTATTATGATGATAAATTGTTGAATTAAATTATTTTTAAAAATCATCTTTTTTATCCCTTGTGTTATCTCAGGGTTAAGATGACCGGAGATAATTATTCATTAAAGTAATGTTGAATATTATTATAATATCTTAATGCTGGGAAGTTGAAGAATTAGTAGTAGATTTTCCAAATGATTATAATGTTTTTTACACATTTTACTTACTTACTTACTTGTAAGTTACTTACTTGAGTTTGATATTCAAATAGTTCCAAAGTACATTCTTTCAAATCCAACATTTCTCTATGAATTACCTTGTAAATCCAATATAAAATGTAGACAAAACTAAAAGACTACAGAGTGACTTGATGGGATTTTCGGCCAATCGTGCGACGCCCTCGATGATCACGTGATGTGAGCCACTGGCGTTTAAATTCATCGTATCAAATTCAAAAGTTATTGTTTGCTAGAACTATTATAAAAACATGTATTAACATGGAATTTAAAAGCCTACAAAAATGTAATTTTGAATTATTAGAATTATAATATAATTAAAAAATATATATTTTTTAAAAACTCATGATAACTAAATTATTAAAAACAAATTCAACTTTTTAATATAAAATGAAAAAGAGAAAAAATATATGTATTTTTTAATTCAACATTTCTCTATGAATTCCGTCATAAATCCAATATAAAAAATGTAGACAAAACTAAAAGAGTACAGAGTGACTTGATGGGATTTTCAGCCAATCGTGCGACGCCCTCGATGATCACGTGACGCGAGCCACTGGCGTTTAAATTCATGGTGTCAAATTTAAAAGTTATTGTTTGCTAGAACTATTATACAAACATGTATTAACATGGAATTTAAAAGCAAACAAATTAAAAAATATTTAAATATTTTTGAATTATTAGAATTATAATTTAATTTGAAAAAATATTCATGATAACTAAATTATTAAAAACAAAGGTACCTTTTTTAATATTAAATGAACAAGAAAGAATAAATATATATATTTTAAATTTCAATACATTTTTAAATGATAAATTCTAGCATTAATATTCTGATGGCACTGACTTCCTTCCACACAGGCGTCAGAAGAGGCAGATGATGGATGGAATTTAAAGGTATATTGAGGTGAAGATGGAGCGAAGATGCTTCAGCAGAGGTGAGTCAGTAGTTTGATCAGAACCAAAGGAACATCGACTAGAAAAGACAGAGCTCAGGGTACAGATGAGGATACAGACCCAAAGTACACGAGACACTGCACTCTATGATGCTGAAGTCACATGACTTCTGCACAGACAAGGGACTGTAATTACCCCCCCATCCCTTCGTTAGCCCACTTACATCCAAATGGGTCTTTTTTGTCATCAACAAACCCTCGGAGCTGATAAAAAAAACTCTCGCTCCGGTCCTCACCAGGACCAGAACCCTTTCACGAGTCGGACCAGGCAGCTGCACTCAGAGGAATTAAAACCATTAACACAATTTATATCAGCCATTCAGCATCGGGTCACTCGCCCTCCACCGCCCCCCCGCCTCCTCCTCCATCCATCCATCCCCGCGTCCATCCGTCCACAGATAATCTAATTGAGGCCGAGGCTGCAGGCTTCGGATCGTTACGGCTCGGATGCTTCAGAACCAAATCAAAGCTTCATTAGAATAAGACGGACTGACGTTCCGGTGGGAGAGGAAAATAAAAGAAATGAGGAGGAATTAAGACCGGGGGGGGTGGAGGGAGGAGAGAGGGGTCAGCTCTGATCGGGTGGAGGACGGGTGACTCGGCGGAGACGTAGCCTTTGGACCGGGGGGGGGGGGGGCGGGTCGGGGTATCCAGAAGGGGTCGGAATCACATGTGAACACCAAATGAAGCGAAAAGATCCGCTCATTAAAATTAAAACACTCATTAAAGCTAATCGACGATTTAAGGGACGTGAACGTGAACCCGTCCCCAGAACCGCCACTCACAGAGCCGTCGTGTCCGTCAGCGGAACGGAAGAGATTGAAGTAATTATGTTATAACTTCTATTATTTATTCAGCCGATGACCTCGATTAAAAGGAGAGACCGCTGGACCAGGAGCCGAGGCTCCGGGACCCAATGAAGTCCAATCCTGAGGAGGATTTAAAAATAAAAATGTAAACAAGTTCAAAACGAAAATGCGAAGCGACAAGTTAGCACGTGGCTAAGCTAGCACTAGCTCTCAAGCTACATTCGTAATGACCGGTGTAGGTACAATTTCGTAGGGGGACCGAAATTGGGGGGACCGAAATTGGGGGGACCGAATATGAAAACGTCTCTTAAAAATATTTTTTATGGGTTAAAGAAACGTCAACAGAAGGTTTACATGATACTTTTTACCATATAAAACATTTATATTAACAAAAAGACGATCTTCGTCAACCTTATCACTTTCTGTACTTTCTTTTCGCTTTTCAAATAACAAAAATGTTAGAATATTCCCCTTTCTATAACTCATTCTTTCTGCGTGTAGTTCGGATCAAACACCTCAGTAATTATTTAGTTTTCATTTCGATTTCTTATCCCGATTTAAATCAATTATTAAATGTACATAAGCGAATTATTTCGGATCTCGAATGTTTGTATTTATTGTACAGTTGTGCGTCATTATTATAAAAAAGCTTCAGCCAATCAGCGGCTTCGTTAAATGTAGCGCAGACCAGGAAATGAAAGAACGGAAAGTGATTATGTTGACGAACATCGTCTTTTTGTCAATATAAATGTTTTATGTGGTAAAAAGTATCATGTAAACGTTCTGTTGACGTTTTTTTAACCCATAAAAAATATTTGAAAGAGACGTTGGCATATGCACGTTGGAAGTGGGGGGACCGATATTGTAGGGGGGACAGAATTTGTACCTACACCGTACATGAAATGTCCAGTTAGCATCATGCTAGATAGCATTAGCAGGCACGAATAGTCGAGTCCAGAAAGATGGATGAAACAACCCCCCCGGTCTCTTGTTACCAGGCCGACACGAAGAAAAAACTAATGTATATTTTCTGATCGATTGATTATAACTGTCTTAAGGTGTTTAGTTTTGGGAAAAAGACGGTATTTTCTCCGAAGTTACATTAACCATGTGACTCATGACATATCAATAATCTCGTTTTTGTGTAAGTTTAACCAAAAGTTAAAATGTAAACAAGGGAAAATTATTGAAACACAAACTCTTTATTTATTTGTACTGTTTTTATCTGAAGGTTCGTGAAGATTAAAACCGGTCCAAGGTCCAAAGAGGGTCGGGACCGCTGACCGGTCCGGGGGGAAAAAACTCCTCGACATTCTTCACTCGAAGCTGACTTTCCTCCTGACCACGGGAAAGTCTGAGTAGGAAGTTTTCGGACTCCATCTTTTGTCCATTATGGAAGTGAGTCTCCGAGTATGTGAACGAAAGTCCTTGCTTGAGTGCTGGAGCGGAGCCGCGGGCTGCTCTTACCCAAGACACTGGATCAGGCCGCCCGGGGGGGGGTCCGCATTAAGGAGATGAGGAGCACTTGACAGGCCACTCTCCACCTCCCGGGGCCCCTCGGAAAAGAGAGCCGGGGTCCTCGGAGTTTTTGACGGAGAAGAAGGAGAAGGAGGCGCCTGCGGGTCAGCTGGCGCTCGAGCTACTTAGGATTCAATCAGCGTCCGAAGTACTGTCGACATCTGGGCTGGAAGTTCTGACACTGACTCGAGGGGGGAACGAGTCACTCCTCATCGTGAGCCGTAAATAAATGTCGGATCATCGTCACGGTAGTTTCACGTCGTTCGCAACGCACGTCTGACCTCACTTCCTGTGAAGGTAACAGCTAGAATCGTGCGATACAGGGGCTACGATACAATATATTGCAATACATCACGGTACTGTAGTAACTAGGATATATTTGTAGTATTGTCGAGTACTTGACTCTGGTGTTGAAGTATTTACAGACCACATGACTCTTGAAGAAGCCGTAACTACTTTCATTAGTTTTGAAACCAAAATATGTCCAAAACATCAGCTTTAAAAGCTGCCGGAGTCCAATGTATCCTCTCGCCCACGGTCATCGGCGGCCAAATTGTAAAGACTCATGGGGGAACGAGTCATTCGGCATTGTGAGCTGTACATAAAAGTCGGATCATCGTCACGGCAGTTTCATGTCGTTCGCAACGCACGTCTGACCTCACTTCCTTTGAAGGTAACAGCTAGAATTGTGCGATACAGTGGCTACGATACAATATACTGCGATACATCACGGTACTGTAGTAACAAGGATATATTTGTAGTATTGTCCAGTACTTGACTCTGGTATTGCAGTATTTACAGACCACATGACTCTTGATGAAGTCATAACTACTTTCATTAGTTTTGAAACCAAAATATGTCCAAAACATCAGCTTTAAAAGCTGCTGGAGTAAATGAATCCTCTCACCCACGGTCATCGGCGGCCAAATTGTAAAGACTCATGGGGGAACGAGTCATTCGGCATCGTGAGCTGTACATAAAAGTCGGATCATCGTCACGGCAGTTTCATGTCGTTCACAACACACGTCTGACCTCACTTCCTGTGAAGGTAACGGTAAGAATCGTGCGATACAGGGGCTACGATACAATATACTGCGATACATCACGATATTTTAGTAACTAGGATATATTTGTAGTATTGTCGAGTACTTTGGTGTTGAAGTATTTACAGACCACATGACTCTTGACGAAGTCGTAACTGCTTTCATTAGTTTTGAAACCAAAATATGTCCAAACCATCAGCTTTAAAAGCTGCTGGAGTCAAATGTATCCTCTCGCCCACGGTCATCGGCGGCCAAATTGTAAAGACTCGTGGGGTAACGAGTCATTCGGCATCGTGAGCTGTAAATAAAAGTCGGATCATCGTCACGGCAGTTTCATGTCGTTCGCAACGCACGTCTGACCTCACTTCCTGTGAAGGTAACGGTAAGAATCGTGCGATACAGTGGCTACGATACAATATACTGCGATACATCACGATACTATAGTAACTAGGATATATTTGTAGTATTGTCGAGTACTTGACTCTGGTATTGCAGTATTTACAGACCACATGACTCTTGATGAAGTCATAACTACTTTCATTAGTTTTGAAACCCAATATATGTCCAAAACATTAGCTTTAAAAGCTGCTGGAGTAAATGTATCCTCTCGCCCACGGTCATCGGCGGCCAAATTGTAAAGACTCATGGGGCAACGAGTCATTCGGCATCGTGAGCTGTAAATAAAAGTCGGATCATCGTCACGGCAGTTTCATGTCGTTCGCAACGCACGTCTGACCTCACTTCCTGTGAAGGTAACGGTAAGAATCGTGCGATACAGTGGCTACGATACAATATACTGCGATACATCACGATACTATAGTAACTAGGATATATTTGTAGTATTGTCGAGTACTCTGGTGTTGAAGTATTTACAGACCACATGACTCTTGATGAAGTCATAACTACTTTCATTAGTTTTGAAACCCAAAATATGTCCAAAACATCAGCTTTAAAAGCTGCTGGAGTAAATGTATCCTCTCGCCCACGGTCATCGGCGGCCAAATTGTAAAGACTCATGGGGTAACGAGTCACTCGGCATCGTGAGCTGTACATAAAAGTCGGATCATCGTCACGGCGGTTTCACATCGTTCGCAACACACATCTGACCTCACTTCCTGTGAAGGTTACGGTAAGAATCGTGCGATACAGTGGCTACGATACAATATACTGCGATACATCACAGTACTGTAGTAACTAGGATATATTTGTAGTATTGTCAAGTACTTTGGTGTTGAAGTATTTACAGACCACATGACTCTTGACGAAGTCGTAACTGCTTTCATTAGTTTTGAAACCAAAATATGTCCAAAACATCAGCTTTAAAAGCTGCTGGAGTCGAATGTATCCTCTCGCCCACGGTCATCGACGGCCAAATTGCAAAGGTAATATCTCTATATTTAAGTGATCCGTTAACATCTCCTCACACACACTCACACACACACACACACACACACCTACACACACACAAACATAAAGATTGGACGTCGCTCCCGTTGTCGGCGACCCTGCACGTCGGCGTCGGGCACATGGACCTCTGGACACTCGGGTCCAGGCAGCCGGAGCCTCACCGAGGGTCAGGAACTGCTGGAGATCCGCGGGTCAGGATTTATTCGTGCGGACGGTGGCGCGGCGGTGATGGATGGTTTGTTTACAGCCGCGGGGGCCAGACGGGTGTGCGGTGAATATTCACGACGACCCCCAAAACTATCCGGTCAGTTTTCTCCGGGTTTTTCTAAGGAGAGTCCGGGGGAAGGGTCCAGGATCTCGGATCGGATTGGCATCAAGACAGAAAAAACTCAGAGCAGCGCGGGCGAACAAAGGGTTACACATGTTTACCAGAAGGTCGTCCCAAGACTTCCCAGAATAAAAAAGTGTGAAAAAAGCTCCCGAAAAAAGGCAGCGAGAGGGAAAAAAAGCCGACAGCAGCATTAGCGAGCGGCGATGAAAAATGCAAGTGGGACACGCTTTTCTCTTTAGTGGGATTAAAAGATGCTCCGGCGCCGGCGCTGAGAAATGAGCTTCATCGAGGCCGAACGTGAAGTGCATTGTGGGAGAGGAGTCAGCAAACACGCGCACACGCCGAGGTGATATTAACATGTGTGTTTTGGGATCTTAATTACCCGCCCGTGTGCGTGAGAGCGAGCGTCGACTATAACGAGCTCCCGGCAGCTCCGCTTACCTCGCTGAGCTTTTCCCTAAATTGGACGATTACTCACCCGGGCGAGTAAACATGACACACAATAATTGGTGCTCGCAGATTTTACTTATTAGTATGATGTATCGATCGCCCGCTGCCACGTGCACGCCCGGCCGAGGCTGGAATTCATAACCGCTGCTTCCTGTTTTTTCCCGACCAAGCAAAGGTCAGAGAGAGGGAGAGAGAGAGAGAGAGAGAGAGAGAGAGAGCAGAAGACAAATCTGTTTCGAACACCATCTTCGATTCAAGCGTCCGGTCTGAGTTCACACGGAAGTTTGTTCTTTTTGTAAACTTCTCTGACTTCCTGGTTATATAACCTGTGAGGAAGGATGTCATGGCCGTCAGAATATTGAACTGTTTTTCCATATTTGAATTCTCTTGTAACGCTCGTCTTATCTCAGGGTCAAGGAGGCCCGAAAAAAAATGTGTTTGATGTATCCCTTTGTGTTGTCTCTGGGTCAAGGTGACCCGAAAGCCTGAAAACATTTTTTTTTTGTGGTATCTCTTGTGGTGTTTCTGGGTCAAAGTGACCCGAAGGCCCGAAAACAAATGCTTTTATGGTATCCCCTGTGCTGTCTCTGGGTCAAGGTGACCTGAAAACAAATGTGTTTGTGGTATCTCTTGTGTTGTCTCTGGGTCAAGGTGACCCGAAGGTCCAAAAACAAATGTGTTTGAGGTATCCTCTGTGTTGACTCTAGGTCAAGGCTACCCGAAAACAAATGTGTTTGTGGTATCTCTTGGGTTGTCTCTGGGTCAAGGTGACCCGAAGGTCAGAAAACAAATTTGTTTGTGGTATCCCCTGTGTTGACTCTAGGTCAAGGCTATCCGAAAACAAATGTGTTTGTGGTATCCCTTGTGTTGTCTCTGGGTCAAGGCTACCCGAAAACAAATGTTTTTGTGGTATTTCTTGAGTTGTCTCTGGGTCAAGGCTACCCTAAAACAAATGTGTTTGTGGTATCCCTTGTGTTGTCTCTGGGCCAAGGTTACCCAAAGGCCCGAAAACAAATCTTTTTGTTGTATACCCTGTGTTGACTTTAGGTCAAGGCTACCCGAAAACAAATCTTTTTGTGGTATCCCTTGTGTTGTCTCTGGGTCAAGGTGACCCGAAGGCCCGAAAAACAAATGTGTTTGTGGTATCCCTTATGTTGTCTCTGGGTCAAGGTCAACGACCTCCACAACTGCATAGAGCATTCGATTTTTTAAAATAGTTGAAATAGGTTTATTCTTTCTTAATGTTTTCATGTGAATTATTTTACAAATAGATTTCTACTTTAAAATACCAACAATTAAAAAATAAATGTTCTAAATTCAACATTTTTAAGGTTTATAGTCTTTTAAATTCAATCTAAAAATGTTGCTATCATTGTTTCAACAACAATCTAATGAAACAATTCAAAGTTTCAACATCATGCATGTTTAATTATATTTATTCAATATTCTAATGACACTAATATACTTCCATACTCATCCTTTGCTCTACTACGAGCATCACTAGATACTAGCAAATGTATATGTTTTGTTCCTGTTGCTGAGTGAAGATCATTTTACGTCTCTTTAGTATTCTGGCAACAATCGACTTGAACTGCGGGAGGAAAGCGGAGTGCTCTGAGAAACCCTCATTGACTCAAGTGAAGCGTAAATGATTTAAAATACTCCTTAAAAAAGGCAAATCAGGTCGTTGACCCAGTGATGGACGACCCCCGACACCGGCTGAGATTAAACCCGATCACCACAGGCCCCCTGAGGTCCGGGGCTCCTTCTTCTTCCTGTGTTGCTCTGCAGATGGATGATCTCGGGCAGCGGCGGTGAGGGTCCGGACAGGTGGCAGCTTTGATTAAATGTTAAATGATGAAGAGGAGCAGCGGGGACCGGTCAGCTGTCACGGCCCCCGGGCCCCGTCCACGCACCTCAGCGGGGGCCGTGGGACAGGCTGATTCATGACCCGGGCTGGCAGCGGAATCTCAAAACAATTTAAGGATAAAATATCGTCATTTTTAAAAGCCCCTTCTGACACCGCACTTCTTCTCCTCGGGCGTCAGGTCCACTTTTCCTGACCGGCTAAGGACTCCCTGTCTTCCTGACGGCTCGGCGTTTCCGCGAGCGAGCGCAGGTAAGAAAAACTCCCGCCACGCTTGACAAACGTTGGTATTTTTAACAGCGGCCATGTTCCAGTCGGAGGCACCGCAGGAGAGGAGGCTCTGTAAAGCTGAGACTGGAAGTCAATCGACCCCCGTGCAAACTGACTTCCTGTATTCCATCAAGCGCGCCCATCAACTTCCTGCTTGCTAGCTCTGATTTCTTTCACCTGGATTTCAAACGTATTCATCACATTGAGCTCAGAGCTTCAAGTAAGTGACTTGAGACATAAATATTTATGTTTACAGAAAGAGGAAAGTAACCTGACACAATTTGGCCGCCGATGACCGTGGGCGAGAGGATACATTAGACTCCAGCAGCTTTTAAAGCGGATGTTTTGGACATATTTTGGTTTCAAAACTAATTAAAGTAGTTACAACTTCGTCGAGAGTCATGTGGTCTGTAACAAACCGGAGCGAGCTAGCATCGGGCTAACGAACAAGCTAACACAACAAGCTAGCTCAAAAACGTTTTTAGCTTCATGTTTCTGGATCAAACTTGCTTGAAATAGATTTATCTTTTATCTTTTATCTATCTGGTGTTTTATTCTTGAGAAACCTAAATGTAATTTCTGAGTATTGGACTTCAGAAAATACTAAAACATATAAGACAACAACAATAACAATAACAACAACAACAACAACCGCCCCACGCGACCAAACTAGCAACTTCAATATTAACATTTACTACGTTTCATATTTTTTACTAAATTATTTCTATTCAAGCGTCAACGACAATTGTAACGTTTCCAAGAGCAGCTGCAAGGCATGCTGGGAGAGCAGGCGACTGTTGCTACATGCCACAGGTTACAGTGTCACACACACGCTCAGAGAGTAGAGAGGGGGGGTCATGTTGTTACGGTTCAGTGGTGCTTGTGCCCGCCGGCCCCCCGGCGCTCCACAGGGAGGCTCATTAAATGCCACACACACACACACACACACACACACACACACACACACACACAGGCACGGTTTCATAACCTGCAGCCGTGTGTGTGTCACAGATGAGCTCGGAAAATATTCATGGAAGGTTCGACGCTGCGAAGCAAGAACTTTTGCCTTCTGGCTCAGCTCAGTTTCTCCGAAGCAACGTGGGAAAGCACTCGCACAATAATCCAACACAACATGTAACACAACTCGTCCGCTCCAGGGCAAGATCTTTTCTCTCGACTCAGACTCACCCGGGGTTTTTGTGTTTTATTCTATTCTTTGCGAGCGAGGGGAACTGAACCGACAACCCTTGTGTCTCCGTCAGTTGGTTACAGTTTGTTACAACTTGTTGTATTAATAAAATAATGTGTGTATCTGTGAGAAACTTCTCCACGCTCAGAGTGACGCCCCCTGCAGGACGCAAACTTCAACCCGAACATGTTTTTCGTTCGCGTGTCTCGCCGACTTCGTCTAATGATCGCCGCCATCTTCGTTAGCCGTCCGGGGTCAGGGGTCTCGCCTCCTCCCGCCGACATCTCTGTTGAAGTCGAGCTAGCGGTCGTTATTTTCCCGCCACCGCGTAATTACGGAGGGAAGTCAGTCAGCGCTAACAGAGCTAAAGCTAATGAGAAGACAAATGGAGCAAGAGGTGATTCGACTCCGGATCAGACGTGCGGCTCGTCGACTCATTACCCCAAAATAATTACAGTCGACTGATGACAAACTTTGTCTCTAAACGCTCTTTCACAGTTGGAGTTGGTTTGAGACTGATGAGCTTCTTTCTCTTCCCGCGCCGGAGTGTGTTGTCTAATAAACATCGTTATCTTCAGGACGGCGGAGATGAAGGATTCGTCCGTGGGTCGTCGAGTAACAAGCGTCAAGTTCTCCATCAGGTCTTTCACGTTGATTGAAATGTTGTTTTTAAAATGGAAAACTTTGAGGTCACAGGTCAAAAATAATGGTTCTATAGTCTCACTATGCATGGTCTGAGTGTTTGTTAGCTAATGCTAGCTGAAACAATCTTCTACGACGGAGGAGCTGTAACTTTCTTTGGCTCGGGATTCCAACCAAATCAAAAAGTAGCAACAATTTTCAGGGGCCAAAATCGAACATGTTAGAGACTCGCTTTAGAAGACACTTCCTGTGTTCTCTGTTTTTTCACCTTGATTGTGGGTCATTTAAAGGCTGGTTCAAGGCTGTATTTAGCAGGACCTTTGAAGAAGCACTGCTGCCAATCATCCTGCCTTCCTATACGCCAGGTTTTCTACAGACCGGCGTCTGCTCGTTTACAGTTCGGCCTGCTATTTACTTTCTCCCTCCATCGTTTGTTTACTGACCTTCTAGGTTTGTGATTTCTCTGACTCTTTGAATATATCTCTGCTTTTATTTTGTACATCAGTGCCTTTTTTACTCTGGTTAAAGCAAGTTTTATTTTGATAGTTGACTTTTCTCAATCAATTTAATGTTAGTGGTACGTACTTCTGGCCGACACATTCCCGATTTACTCGTTTGTTCTATTTGGATTTGTGGAGAACTTCACTGAGAAAAGGGACTCTCAATTTTTGTGCCACCATTTTGTGGACCTTTTTAGTTTTTTTTAGCGTTTGTTTGGACATTTGTTGAATGTGTTTTGAATTGAATTGGATTTTACCGTTTGTCTTGTGTATTATCTTCCGCTCCTGGGTTCTCTTTACAGTCATCTATGACGGAACATGTTTTCTATTTTACAAACTGCCTAACCAAGGGCCCTTAAGTCAAAATTAAATAACCAGGTTGGGGACAAAGGGCCTTAAGTCTGACACATGCCGAGGACCACCACCGAGGTCGCCAGCTCGTGATTAACCACCAGGTGGCATCACAGAGGCTGGAAAGTCAATAGAGGGTTTTACAGTCGCTCAGTTCTAAGTGGCAGAGACGGGCGCGGCGGCACTTACTGCTGACCTCCATTATCGTACAGGAAGTGGATTATAAAGAGCAGGAGAAACGACCACACCGCCCCACACACACACACACACACACACACACACTCCAGCCAAGCCCCTGGAAGCAGATCCGTGGATGAGGATTGATGATGCTCGCGCACACACACACACACACACACACTCTCGTCTCCAGTGCCTCGGCGTGTCCTGCACTTGTGCGCTGATTTATTGTGATGTGTTGCTCTAATTGCGGGAGGAGAGGGAGGCGGGCGAGGGAGGTACAAAGACGATCTTGATTCAGTTTAGTCACAATCGATGAGGCCCCCGTTCGTGTCACGTCAGGATTTAATTCGCCGTGTGCGGAGACGACCCCCGGACGTCGTCAGTATCGATCAGGATCTCTCGATGGACGGGTTATTGATTATCAAGACGACGGACAAACACGACAAAAAGTTTGTTTTTCAAAATCTGCTGCAAAGATCCGTCTCGACTCTGAACGTCTGTTTTCAACCAGGAACCTCTGAAGAAAGTGTGTGTTTTTACTTCTCGCCGCTTTTCGAAGAGTCAGATGTAGGTGTGTTGATGAGGTCGCTTCCACAGGTGTGCACGACTCACCTGATCATTCTGTTCTTCACTGATAGATGGACACATTGAAGGTAATATTAGAAGTCCAAAAAACAAACACATATAAATATCCTCACTTTATATAAGTGCTTTTATTTATATAAAAAGGTTCACCTGTTAGTCCTGAACACTATCCCAGAAATGGGCGAAGTGTAGCCCAGGGGCCACATGTAAGTAAGTAATAAGTCATTTTTATTCTTATAGTTATTTTATAGTTATTTGTTATGTGGCCCTGATGAGGTAAAAACAAACTTTTAACATCATTATTTAAATGTACACTTATATTCATTATTCATAAACAGTTCGACTCTAACTAGCTTTTGGGTTTTTGTTTTAGGACTTTTAGTTTTTGTCTGTTTTGTGAGTAATTATTGCCTCTCGAAAATATTTAAGAACATTAAAGGGAAACAAGTGGGTAAAGCTAACTTCCTGAATAACAGACATGTTTTGAATTTTTTTTTTGAAATGTCTTCCGAATCTGGGCGAACGAGAGGTTACGAGAGCGGAGTCCATTATGAGGTAATAATGGCTTCACTTCTCCTCCACCCATCTGTAATTCCGACCCGCTTTGTTTATACAACGAGTCCCTTGGAGGTAAAGAAGACATGTAATGTAATGGATGTTTGACCAATCCCAGCAGAGGTTAGGGTTAACAAGATTAAATCTCCAGAAAACCAAAGTGTTTTCAGTGGGCGGGGCTTATGAACATTTTCTTATGCTTGTTTCTATTTCAAATCGATTCAAGAAACAACAAGTAAAAAAAGAAAAGAAAGCCTTGTGTACGGCGTTGCTTGATAAGTTAGCTTGAGACGCAAAGTAGGAAACAGCGAGCGCTCAAGAGCTCAGGTAAAACTACAAACATGCACACCACTGATGAAAAAAACCATGTGACAGGAACTTCCACCCCTTTATAGTTGAGGAGAGCACGCCACCTGCTGGGTGGTAAGTGCATTGATATTCTCCGTGGCTGGGATGATCAGAGGGCTGAACATGCATGAAGTAGAACTAGACCTAAAAAGAAGTATGGATTGAAAAATAAGACTGTCTCCTCACACCTAACATTTTTGAAGTCACTAGATTTTCTGTCCGTACTTTTATTAATATGTAAAATTTGCATAAATACAAAAAATACATCGTTTTTGATTAACTTTAAACATGGCAGTGTATTCAACTCATTTTGTTTTCAATTGGGAGCAATTTCTGTTACATAAATATAGTGATTTTCTTCTGATTCCTGTAAATAGATAATTAAATGAGTTATTTTGTCTCTGCGTGACCTTTTTATTTTTGTATTTTCACTGCGAACTTGTCTGGAAACTTTCCTGCGTCTCTAAACAAGTACAGTGAGACACACGGGTGTGTAGAGGGGAAAAAAACAAACGCAACAACACAGCGGGACACAAATGTGCTCTTTGTACTTTGTCAGAAGTAAATGAAGCAGCAACTCTTCAAGTTGTTTAATTCCAAACCATCAGCGTGCTCATCGTCAACATCTGCCGCCTCGTGTTGCTCGTTCGCCTCGGATCAGCGTCAGCTCGCTCGCTCTCGAAAACCGCCGGATTACTAACTTTCGGGGAGGCCCAGGGTTGCTGGTTCAATTCTCACCTCGGCGTTGATAAATATAACATCTAATCCACCGTCGCATCTCTGGAGTAAAAACTGGCAGCTTGTTAAATGTTGGAATTAATTGGGCTGAACAGAGTGTGTGAGCGAGGGGGGAGGTCCAGGGGGGAGGAGAGGGAGGGATGGAGGGAGGGATGGATGGAGGGAGGGAGGAAGCGGGGGTGAGGTGTGGAGCTCACAGATGCAGCGTTACGGTCCAGCTGCTTTGATGGACATGTGGAAGCTGGAAAGTGAACCAAGAACATGTACAGTTTGTTCCTGCTCTCTCTCTCTCTGTCTCACACACTACACACACACTACACACACACACTACACACACACACTACACACAGGTATTCAGACGTCAATAATCCACCGCAGCTGGTCATAATCTCGTGTGAAATGGCAGAAAATAAGTAAATGATGCATCCTTGGATAAACACGTCGACCCGAGCGAGTGTGTGTGCGACAAATAGTTGTTTACAGACACACACATATTTTGTGTATTTTTTACACATATTCAAAAATACATATTTATGTAACTTAAGTACACAGATGAGGGTCATCGTCGTCCGAGGAGCCTCGGGGGTTGAAGTGCGGAGAGAGACGTGTGACCCCGAGTGGGTCCAGGACCAACAGTGGAAGCTGGGCGAGCGGTCCGTTGCCGTGGAGACGGAGGCCGGATTGATGTTCGCGTTCGTTGACACCGCGTGACTGCTTGTTGGCGTGGCGGGTGCGGATGAGAGTCTCGTCATGACTTGTTGTTCGAGAGTCTCAAGGGTGCGAAGCTGGGTTTGTGTTGTTGTTTATCTTCAGGCTAAAGGTTCAGAGCGGAGGGAGGAAGCGGCGTCGCTAGGGGGCGATGTTGAGCAGTGATGATAAATGTATATCGGAGGAGGTCATCGTAGAGGGAGTGAGTGACGTCAGTGGCACAGAGTCAGATCTTGTTATTTTAGTAGGAAGAAGAGGTAAAGCTACAAAAGTTAAACTCTCTTTGTTGGTGTTATTTGTATAGAAGTAGATCATTTAAAATGTTTTTATTTACTGTTTATTGTTTTTGTAAGCATTGATTTAAGAAAAAATTAAATATTTTGTATATTGAAAGTTGCTCTTAAAAAAAAGGAAAATGTAATTAAATATTTTGTATATTGAAAGTAGCTCTTACATAATTGAATGAAAAAATTGTGGAAAAAATGTTATTAATGTTAAAATTATAGTAACATTTTAATGTTGAATTCAAAAGGCTACAAATAAAAAATATATATTTATTTTTATTGCATTGGAATAAGAATTTCATACTCATTTTTATATGGAATTGAACTTGCGTTCTTTACCTCAGGGTCAATGTGACCCGAGGGCCCGAAGACAAATGTGTTGGGTTAATAAGGGTTAAAAGAGTAGGAATTCTACTTAATTTTTTTAAATACATTTATAAAAAGCACAAACAAATGTAACCCTTCAATACATCAATTATGGAATTAAATGATTCAATCACATCCTTTTCAACCTTTCATAAATAGCTGCGGAAAATGAATGAATACACATTGATGATATTCTGATGACACCGACGATTCTTCCACACACGATGCCTTCAGGGCCCCTCGTCTCAGCGGTAGCGACAAGTGATGTTCAGCTCGAATCTCCTCAGTCGACCCGATCATCGCATCGCCGACGTCCCAAATTGGGTTTGGAACCTGAAGCATGGCGGCGGCGGAGGTTTTTGTATTTGTTCCCGGCGCGATAATCTCTTGTTAGCGTGCGGATAATCGCTCACAGTTGGGCAATAATCGGGCAGACATCTTGTCCTCCGCTGACCCAGAAGCTTTAGTTCTGGTGAGCTCGACAGGGAAGTGCGGCGGCGGGATCTGATGGGCCTCGGGCGTATCAATCGCTTAAATCCTCTCTAGCAGGAGGAACGCCGAAAAATGTTCCGCGGGTACGGATCTGAGAAATAAAAACAGAAATAAAGTCGGTGAATCCGACTCCAGAAGTGAAAGCGCTTTAATTGTTTCCGCCGGGACCGCCGGCCGGAGCAGCCTCCATTGTGATGTGTCGTCAGAACAGAACACTTGTTGTCTCCGCCTCCTCTCTCGCTGCACTCGGCACAGATGGTGGAGCTGGCAGATGTTTTATCGCCACACTTTTCCCTTTTTTTTTTTTTTTCCAGCGCTCGTACATCCGAGCGCTCCTGCCTCGCCGCTCGGATCAGCCTCGCTCGGCGCCGGCTGCAGGATGGATTTGGGTTTGTGGAGTTAATGAGGTGATTTGCATCTGTCCAAAGCTGTTTGCTGCTGATTGTTCCCACAGAAAATGGAAGAAAGTCTCTCCTCGCATGAGACTCGCCAACGGCTCGCAGCAGCAACAAGACTCCTGTCCTCCAGCGCCTCCTCCTGAAGTCGTCCAAGAGTCCGTTTGGTTCCGGATTAGTTCAGCAAAAACTGTTTTTCTCCACTTCCGTCTTCACGGTGACTCAGTCCTGAGACCGACGCCGAAAATACTAACGACTCGCTCATCGCGACTCGGTTGACGTCTCCGATGTTAGGAGTAGAAATGACTCGTTAACCTTTGTGTTCAGATTGATATGTCAGATGAAAGACTTGAAGAAGCAGATTCAAATATTTGAACACAGAGATTCAAACACAAATACTTGAACACCAGGATTCAAAGACATAGAACACAAAGACTTTAATACTGGGATTCAAACACAAAGACTTAAACACAAAGACTTAAACACAAAAGACTCAAACACAGACTCAAACACAAAGACTCAAACACAAAGACTCAAACACAAAGACTCAAACACGAAGTATCAAACACAAAGACTCAAACACAAAGACTCAAACACAAAGACTCAAACACGAAGACTTAAACAAAAAGACTAAAAAACAAATACTTAAACAAAAAGACTCAAACACGAAGACTTAAACACAGAGACTTAAACACAGAGACTTAAACACAGAGACTTAAACACAAAGACTCAAACACGAAGACTTAAACAAAAAGACTTAAACACAAATACTTAAACAAAAAAACTCAAACACGAAGACTTAAACACAGAGACTTAAACACAAAGACTTGAACACAAAGACTCAAACACAAAGACTCAAACACAAAGACTTAAACACAATGACTTAAACACAAAGACTTGAACACAAAGACTCAAACACAAAGACTCAAACACAAAGACTCAAACACAAAGACTTAAACACAATGACTTAAACACAATGACTTAAACACAAAGACTCAAACCCAACGACTTAAACACAAAGACTCAAACCGAACGACTTAAACACAAAGACTCAAACCCAAATACTTAAACACAAAGACTCAAACGCAAAGACTTAAACACAAAGACTCAAACTCAAAGACTTAAACACAAATACTTAAACACAAAGACTCAAACGCAAAGACTTAAACACAAAGACTTAAACACAAAGACTCAAACACAAATATTTAAACACAAAGACTCAAACTCAAATACTTAAACACAAAGACTCAAACTCAAAGACTTAAACACAAAGACTTAAACACAAAGATTTAAACACAAAGACTTAAACACAAAGACTTAAACACAAAGACTTAAACACAAAGATTTAAACACAAGCACTCAAACACAAAGAATCAAACACAAAGACTTAAACACAAAGACTCAAACACAAAGATTTAAACACACACACTCAAACACAAAGACTTGAACACAAAGACTCAAACACAAAGACTCAAACACAAAGACTTAAACACAATGACTTAAACACAAAGACTTGAACACAAAGACTCAAACACAAAGACTCAAACACAAAGACTCAAACACAAAGACTTAAACACAATGACTTAAACACAAAGACTCAAACCCAACGACTTAAACACAAAGACTCAAACCGAACGACTTAAACACAAAGACTCAAACCCAAATACTTAAACACAAAGACTCAAACACAAAGACTTAAACACAAAGACTCAAACTCAAAGACTTAAACACAAATACTTAAACACAAAGACTCAAACGCAAAGACTTAAACACAAAGACTTAAACACAAAGACTCAAACACAAATATTTAAACACAAAGACTCAAACTCAAATACTTAAACACAAAGACTCAAACTCAAAGACTTAAACACAAAGACTTAAACACAAAGATTTAAACACAAAGACTTAAACACAAAGACTTAAACACAAAGACTTAAACACAAAGATTTAAACACAAGTACTCAAACACAAAGAATCAAACACAAAGACTTAAACACAAAGACTCAAACACAAAGATTTAAACACCAGGGTTCAAACTCAAACACAAAGATTTAAACACCAGGGTTCAAAGACTCAAACTCAAAGACTTAAACACAAAGACTTAAACACAAAGATTTAAACACAAATACTTAAACACAAAGACTTAAACACAAAGACTTAAACACAAAGATTTAAACACAAGCACTCAAACACAAAGAATCAAACACAAAGACTTAAACACAAAGACTCAAACACAAAGATTTAAACACCAGGATTCAAGGACTCAAACTCAAAGACTTAAACACCAGGATTCAAAGACTCAAACACAAAGACTCAAACACAAAGACTTAAACACAAAGACTTAAACACAAAGACTCAAACACAAAGACTCAAACACAAAGACTCAAACACAAAGACTTAAACACAAAGACTTAAACACAAAGACTCAAACACAAAGACTTAAACACAAAGACTTAAACACAAAGACTCAAACACAAAGACTCAAACACAAAGACTCAAACACAAAGACTTTAACACAAAGACTCAAACACAAAGAATCAAACACAAAGACTTAAACACAAAGACTCAAACACAAAGATTTAAACACCAGGATTCAAGGACTCAAACTCAAAGACTTAAACACAAAGACTTAAACACAAAGACTCAAACACAAAGACTTAAACACAAAGACTTAAACACAAAGACTTAAACACAAAGACTCAAACACAAAGACTTAAACACAAAGACTCAAACACAAAGACTTAAACACAAAGACTCAAACACCAGGATTCAAAGACTTTAACACAAAGACTTTCAAAGATTAAGACTCGAACTCCGAGCTTTGACACATGAATAAAACAGAAAGCCGAGTCAGAAGGCGAGTCACAAATTGTCGCTCCAAAAACCCCCGACTCTGCATCTTTCGCCTGCACAGGCGCTCGCTCTTATTCGCGCTGGCATCATTATTTAGTCGCACTGGAGCTGCAGACTCGGCCACAACAGGATTCATCAGTTCTCCTGCAACCTGCTGACTCCGGGCTTTATTTTTAGTCCACACCTGCCACGCCGAGCCCACTTTGTTACCCGAGTCACAGATTTAGGCCACACATGCACCGACGCAGGTGAGGCGCCGGAGAAGTCCCGCGTCAGCACATCAGAGCCGGGCGGGTCACGTGACTCCAGCGGAGACGCAGGAAGTGGCGGCGAATATTTCCGTCTGATTGTCGGAGGCAGATTCTCGGCTGTTATCGTGGGCGGAAGACAAAGCACACAGTGTACCTTGTTTACACGGCTGCAGGTGTGGGCGGGAGAAGCTGCTTCACCTGCTCCAGGATCCAGACTCGCTAACGTGACAAAGGTTCCTCAAGTAGGTCGGCGACACGAGTCGTTCGACACAAGTCGTTTTCGACGAGACGAGGATTTAGACGCGGCTGACAAAACAGATGGTAGCTGCGTCTTAACCCATGAGTCACGAGTTCAAGGGTTGTTTACGATTCCAGAGAAGAATCACTGGAGACTCAGTGACTCACCGTGAATATACAACATGAGTCTGTTAGGAGTCGCGGAGTAAAAATAGAACGACTCAAACTCAGAGACTCAAACACAAAACTAGAATATAGAAGTATAAACTAAAACTTGATAATAAAGACTTGAAGGCTGAGATTTTAAGAGTCAAACACCAAAACAGAAACAAAACGCAAAACACAAACACAAAGACTCAAACACAACAAAAAGACTCAAACACAATGACTAAAACACAAACACAAAGACTCAAACACAATGACTAGAACACAAAGACTCAAACACAACAAAAAGACTCAAACACAATGACTAAAACACAAAGACTCAAACACAACAAAAAGACCCAAACACAATGACTAAAACACAAACACATAGACTCAAACACAATGACTAAAACACAAACACAAAGACTCAAACACAATGACTAAAACACAAACAAAAAGACTCAAACACAATGACTAAAACACCAACACAAAGACTCAAACACAATGACTAAAAAACAAAGAGTCAAACACAATGACTAGAACACAAAGACTCAAACACAACAAAAAGACTCAAACACAATGACTAAAACACAAAGACTCAAACACAACAAAAATACTCAAACACAATGACTAGAACATAAACAAAAAGACTCAAACACAATGACTAAAACACAAACAAAATGACTCAAACACAATGACTAAAACACAAACACAAAGACTCAAACACAATGACTAAAACACAAACAAAAAGACTCAAACACAACAAAAAGACTCAAACACAAACACAAAGACTCAAACACAACAAAAAGACTCAAACACAATGACTAGAACATAAACAAAAAGACTCAAACACAATGACTAAAACACAAACAAAATGACTCAAACACAATGACTAAAACACAAACACAAAGACTCAAACACAATGACTAAAACACAAACACAAAGACTCAAACACAATGACTAGAACATAAACAAAAAGACTCAAACACAATGACTAAAACACAAACACAAAGACTCAAACACAATGACAAAAACACAAACAAAATGACTCAAACACAATGACTAAAACACAAACACAAATACTCAAACACAATGACTAAAACACAAACACAAAGACTCAAACACAATGACTAAAACACAAACAAAAAGACTCAAACACAACAAAAAGACTCAAACACAATGACTCAAACACAAACACAAAGACTCAAACACAATGACTAAAACACAAACACAAAGACTCAAACACAATGACAAAAACACAAACAAAAAGACTCAAACACAATGACTAAAACACAAACAAAAAGACTCAAACACAATGACTAAAACACCAACACAAAGACTCAAACACAATGACTAAAAAACAAAGACTCAAACACAATGACTAAAACACAAACACAAAGACTCAAACACAATGACTAAAACACAAACAAAAAGACTCAAACACAATGACTAAAACACAAACAAAAAGACTCAAACACAATGACTAAAACACAAACAAAAAGACTCAAACACAATTACTAAAACACAAACACTCAAACACAATGACTAAAACACAAACAAAAAGACTCAAAGACAATGACTAAAACACAAAGACTCAAACACAATGACTAAAACACAAACAAAAATACTCAAACACAATGACTAAAACACAAACACAAAGACTCAAACACAATGACTAAAACACAAACACCCAAGCACAGTGATTAAAACACAGACTTGAACACAGAGATCCAAAGATTCAAACACAAAAAGAAACAAAAGCCTTGAAAATTGTGATTCAAAAACTCAAACAAAGAGGAAAAACTCAAACACAAAGACTCAACAACAAAGGCTTGAAACTAGAAATTCAAGCACAAAGACTCAAAACACACAGATGTGAAAACAGAGATTCAAAGACTTTAACACAAAGACTCAAACAAAAACATTGAAGTACTAGTACTTGAACTCAAAGACTTGAATCTCGTTGGACACGAGAGAAACAAAGCTTGAAACGACTCGTGCAGGTCATCAGCAGCTGTTAGAAGAAACGACTCGACCCATGAGTCAAACTCGTGCAGGTAACCAGCAGCTGTTACAAGAAACGACTCGACCCATGAGTCAAACTCGTGCAGGTGACCAGCAGCTGTTAGAACAAACGACTCGACCCATGAGTCAAACTCGTGCAGGTCACCAGCAGCTGTTAGGAGAAACGACTCGACCCATGAGTCAAACTCGTGCAGGTAACCAGCAGCTGTTAGAAGAAACGACTCGACCCATGAGTCAAACTCGTGCAGGTGACCAGCAGCTGTTAGGAGAAACGACTCGACCCATGAGTCAAACTCGTGCAGGTCACCAGCAGCTGTTAGGAGAAACGACTCGACCCATGAGTCAAACTCGTGCAGGTCACCAGCAGCTGTTAGGAGAAACGACTCGACCCATGAGTCAAACTCGTGCAGGTGACCAGCAGCTGTTAGAAGAAACGACTCGACCCATGAGTCAAACTCGTGCAGGTGACCAGCAGCTGTTAGAACAAACGACTCGACCCATGAGTCAAACTCGTGCAGGTAACCAGCAGCTGTTAGGAGAAACGACTCGACCCATGAGTCAAACTCGTGCAGGTGATTTGTCCCTGGAGTCCATCAAATCTTTGTCCTGCGACTCAAAGCTTCACGTGTGAGCGACTCCCACAGCCACTGAGTCGTCCTCCTCTGGCGCAGGAACACGCTCACGTAGCTCTGTCTCGATCTGCCGTCATGACTCAGCACTTTTCCTGACACAAATTAATTTTGCCAGAAGTTGTTAAGCAGTTGTCAAACACTGCAGCCGAGACGACAGCTGGCAGAGGCTCGTTTATTCACCCAGTCACGGCTCTGACAGCCAAACTGAAACTCAGCCATGACAGCAGGGGAACAATGACAGCATGAATCTGAGCGTGAATGACGACATGAATGACAGCATGAATAACAACATGAATGACAGCATGAATCTGAACATAAATGACAACATGAATGACAGCATGAATAACAACATGAATGACAGAATGAATCTGAACATGAATGACAACATGAATGACAACATGAATCTGAACATTAATGACAACATGAATGACAACATGAATGACAACATGAATGACAGCATGAATCTGAACATGAATGACAACATGAATGACAACATGAATAACAACATGAATGACAGCATAATTCTGAACATGAATGACAACATGAATGACAACATGAATGACAACATGAATGACAGCATGAATCTGAACATGAATGACAACATGAATGACAACATGAATGACAGCATAATTCTGAACATGAATGACAACATGAATGACAACATGAATGACAACATGAATGACAACATGAATCTGAACATGAATGACAACATGAATGACAGCATGAATCTGAACATGAATGACAACATGAATGACAACATGAATAACAACATGAATGACAGCATAATTCTGAACATGAATGACAACATGAATGACAACATGAATGACAGCATGAATCTGAACATGAATGACAACATGAATGACAGCATGAATCTGAACATGAATGACAACATGAATGACAACATGAATGACAACATGAATAACAACATGAATGACAGCATAATTCTGAACATGAATGACAGCATGAATCTGAACATGAATGACAGCATGAATCTGTACATGAATGTTTACATGAATCTGAACATGACTGACAGTATGAATGAAAGCAGTAATGAAAACATGAATAACAACATGATTGACAACATGAATAATAACATGAATGCCAACATGAAAGAACACATGAATGACAACATGAATAACAGCATGAATGACAGCATGAATCTGAACATTAATGACAACATGAATCACAACATGAATGACAGCATGAATCTGAACATGAATGACAACATGAATGACAGCATAATTCTGAACATGAATGACAACATGAATGACAGCATAATTCTGAACATGAATGACAGCATGAATCTGAACATGAATGACAACATGAATGACAACATGAATCTGAACATGAATGACAACATGAATGACAGCATGAATCTGAACATGAATGACAACATGAATGACAACATGAATAACAACATGAATGACAGCATAATTCTGAACATGAATGACAGCATGAATCTGAACATGAATGACAGCATGAATCTGTACATGAATGTTTACATGAATCTGAACATGACTGACAGTATGAATGAAAGCAGTAATGAAAACATGAATAACAACATGAATGACAACATGAATAATAACATGAATGCCAACATGAAAGAACACATGAATGACAACATGAATAACAGCATGAATGACAACATGAATGAAGACATGAATGACAACATGAATAACAGCATGAATGACAACATGAATGAAGACATGAATGACAACATGAATTACAGCATGAATTACAGCATGAATCTGAACATGAATGATGACATGAATTAACACATGAATGACAACATGAATAAAGACATGAATAAAGACATGAATGACAACATAAATGACAGCATTAATTAACATGTGAATGATACATGAATGACAACATAAATGACAACATTATTGACAACATGAATGTTAACACGAATGACAACAAGAATGACAGCATGAATGACAGCATGAATGACATGTATATTTGTTATGCTGTGTTACCCGCTGCTGTTGTGTAGCTTCATGACACTGACTGACGCGTGTTGTCAAAGTTGTGTGTTGTGTGTTTGCAAACAAAACTCTGAGACAAACTGAGCTCCAGATGCGCGTCAGCTGCAGCACCGGGACGCCGCATGTCACTTCCCAGCATGCTCTTGTGCTGAGGCCC
>NC_141826.1:19800000-19860000 GCF_982586985.1 Callionymus lyra | reverse complement strand
ATTGACCTGCACTTCTTTACAACACAGTCAGGAGGCAGAGCACGCACACGCTGCAGCTAACCAGCACTCACACATTCAAACACTCACACACACTTAGAAAAACACACACACTCACTCACACACCTTCTCAGACTACAGGTGTGTGTGTAGAACACTCAGCAGGGTCAACAGCGAACAACTCTCCGGACTCTCAATCCTGGAGAGTCACACAAACTCTCGCTCGACTTTTCCTCTCTGGTCGTTGTTGGACTCTTCAGTCGGTCTGAGTGTTTCTGTGACGAGTGTTTGTCAACCGAGGGTCCTCAGGAGGAACTTCCTCTTCACGGGGTTTTACAACGAGAGGAACTTCTGATGGTTCTCCCTTCATTTGCATTGTTGTGTATTAACTGCTGTGTGTTGAATGGTCTGTTTGTACTTTTGTGTTTTGACTGTGTTGTTTGTTGGTGGTTGACTGTTGTGTTGTTGACTGTTGACTGTTGTGTTGTTGGGTATTTAATGTTGTTATGTTGGGTGATGACTATTTTGTTGTGTTGTTGGGTATTGACTGTTGTGTTGATGGTTGTTGTGTTGTTGGGTGTTGACTGTCGTGTTGTTGGGTGTTTAATCTTGTTTTGTTTGGTGTTGACTATTTTGTTGTGTTGTTGGGTGTTGACTGTTGTGTTGATGGTTGTTGTGTTGTTGGGTGTTGACTGTTGTGTTGTTGGGGGTTGACTGTTGTGTTGTTGGGTGTTTAATGTTGTTTTGTTGGGTGTTGACTATTGTGTTGTTCGGTGTTGACTGTTGTTTTGATGGTTTTGACTGTTGTCTTGTTGGTGTTGATTGATGTGTTGGTTTTGACTGTTGTTTAGTTGGGTGTTGACTGACTTTGTGTGTAGAGCCTTTTGATCGGGTGTCTGGTGTGTTCATCTTGTGTGTTGTCTGTGTTGTGCATGAGTCTATTAACTGTGTTATGGTTGTGTGTGAGTGTAAACAGTGTGTTGTGTGTGAGTGTATACAGTGTGTTGTGTGTGAGTATATAAAGTGTGTTGTGTGTGATTGTATAAAGTGTGTTGTGTGTATAAAGTGTGTTGTGTGTGAGTGTATAAAGTGTGTTGTGTGTATAAAGTGTGTTGTGTGTGAGTGTATAAAGTGTGTTGTGTGTGAGTGTATAAAGTGTGTGGATGTATAAAGTGTGTTGTGTGTGATTGTATAAAGTGTGTTGTGCATGAGTGTATCAAGTGTGTTGTGCATGAGTGTATAAAGTGTGTTGTGTGTGAGTGTATACAGTGTGTTGTGTGTGAGTATATCAAGTGTGTTGTGTGTGAGTGTATAACGTTTCCTGTGTATGACTGTATAAAGTGTGTTGTGTGTGATTGTATAAAGTGTATTGTGTGAATCAAGTGTGTTGTGTGTGAGTGTATAAAGTGTGTTGTGCATGAGTGTATAAAGTGTGTTGTGCATGAGTGTATCAAGTGTGTTGTGCATGAGTGTATCAAGTGTGTTGTGCATGAGTGTATCAAGTGTGTTGTGCATGAGTGTATAAAGTGTGTTGTGCATGAGTGTATCAAGTGTGTTGTGCATGAGTGTATCAAGTGTGTTGTGCATGAGTGTATAAAGTGTGTTGTGCATGAGTGTATCAAGTGTGTTGTGCATGAGTGTATCAATTGTGTTGTGCATGAGTGTATAAAGTGTGTTGTGCATGAGTGTATAAAGTGTGTTGTGCATGAGTGTATAAAGTGTGTTGTGCATGAGTGTATCAAGTGTGTTGTGCATGAGTGTATAAAGTGTGTTGTGCATGAGTGTATAAAGTGTGTTGTGCATGAGTGTATAAAGTGTGTTGTGCATGAGTGTATAAAGTGTGTTGTGCATGAGTGTATAAAGTGTGTTGTGCATGAGTGTATCAAGTGTGTTGTGCATGAGTGTATAAATTGTGTTGTGCATGAGTGTATCAAGTGTGTTGTGTGTGAGTGTATCAAGTGTGTTGTGCATGAGTGTATCAAGTGTGTTGTGTGTGAGTGTATCAAGTGTGTTGTGTGTGAGTGTATCAAGTGTGTTGTGTGTGAGTGTATCAAGTGTGTTGTGTGTGAGTGTATCAAGTGTGTTGTGCATGAGTGTATCAAGTGTGTTGTGTGTGAGTGTATCAAGTGTGTTTTGCGTGAGTGTATCAAGTGTGTTGTGTGTGAGTGTATCAAGTGTGTTGTGCATGAGTGTATCAAGTGTGTTGTGTGTGAGTGTATCAAGTGTGTTGTGTGTGAGTGTATCAAGTGTGTTGTGTGTGAGTGTATCAAGTGTGTTGTGTGTGAGTGTATCAAGTGTTTTGTGTGTGAGTGTATCAAGTGTGTTGTGTGTGAGTGTATCAAGTGTGTTGTGTGTGAGTGTATCAAGTGTGTTGTGTGTGAGTGTATCAAGTGTGTTGTGTGTGAGTGTATCAAGTGTGTTGTGTGTGAGTGTATCAAGTGTTTTCCTCGCAGAAACTTCCCGATCGATCGCTGACGTTTCCTTCTGTGAGCTCCATCAGATACCTTCAGCTCGATGTATCGAAGGTTTGCCGGTTCAATTCCCGCCCGGCCCCCCGGACCCCGACACCTCCATCACCGCTGCGTGGGATTGAGCGGAGCGTGCCGGCGGCTCCGTGGCGGTGATTACGTCGAGGCCCGCGGACGTCGCTCGCTCCAATTAGCGTTATGGATGAGCTCGGTGTCGTGAGCGTGGACGACCCACTCCGGCTCTCTCGCCGACCCCCAGAGAGACCCCCCCGAGACCCCCGCGGAAATCTTTACGTGTCCTGGGGAAGTGACAACTCAGCGAGCGGAGAATCGACGCCCGGTTCCACATCAATCAATGACCCGACAACATACATCGCTCAGCACCTGTGGTGAGACTTTGACCCGGGTCAGGTCCACATCAGGTACGGGTCCTCGACCAAGATCATGTGGATCCGCCCAGGTAGGAAGAATGGTCGCCATGGAGACGTGAGTGAGTGACTTGAGAGACTTTTAGTTTCTTTATGAATGTGTTAAGCAGTTGATAGTAGTGGTGAGTATTGGCAAAAATCTGGTGATACGATACGTATTGCAATACAGGGACAACAATACAATATATTGTGATACTGTAGTAACAAGGATGTATTTGTAGTATTGTCGAGTACTTGACTCTGGTGTTACAGAATCTACAGACCACATGACTCTTGACGAAGTCGTAACTGATTTCATTTGTTTTTCAAAACCAAAATATGTCCAAACATTAGCTTTAAAATCTGCTGGAGTCGACTGTATCCTCTCGTCCTCAGTCATCGCCATATTCTCATAGGATTGTATTGGCTCCTTTGGCTGCAGAGGACGTTATGACTGCTGCCATCTAGAGGCAGCGAGTTCAACTGCAACACAAAAATGAACAAACAACGTGAATATTTGCGTGTTAAATGTAAATAAATCGATTTAATTTATTTTATACAAAATCTATTGAAATCTAAGGCGTGAAAAAACTATGTTAAACATATTATTTAATCGTACATCATAGATCTTCCTCATTTAAGCGTATTTTTGGCATCGCGACGACCGAAAAGAGTCAGCATTGTTAGCGTCACATGCTAACGCTGTAGTTTCGTCGCGACGGTGCAGCTGCAGGTTCCCTCTCTCCGCCCGTCACGCCAAGAATCTCTCGGGAATCGGCGCCGGCGAGCAACAAGCGCTCGCCAACCCCGCCGCCACATGACAGCGATTTTACAGTCGGCGAGGATAAGATGTGAAAGTGTGAACGAGGGAAAAACAGCTCAGTTAGTGTCTGACAGCTCGCTCGCCGCCTGCGTGGTAATCGAGGGTCCGCTCTGTCACACGTATCGCCGCCGCCATGTTTTATTTATGAAGCGAGGTGTTGCGGCGTCCCGCTTCCTGCGTGTGCGGGGGTTGTCCTGTCTGGGTCGGGACGGCGCCGGAGGTCGGCGGGATAATGACCAGGTGTGATGAGAGCGGCTTCCTGTTCGCTGACAGACGCAGAGAGGAAGTAGACAAGAGACGGCAAAAGAAAGGTGAACCTGAAGAATGAAAGTATGAAAGAATAGTTGAATTTATATTTTAATGATTTATTTATTTTTTTGGCTTAATGTTGTTTTTTTAATATTTAATTCAATCATTTGGATTTTAAAAGTTTTAATTGGTAATTTTATTTATGTATTTGTATAGTGGAATATTAGTTTTATTATAACAATTAAATTTAATCAAATTAATGTTTTTTTTAAAAATACTCATAGATTTTGATATTATAATTCAATATTTTCAAAAATATTTTTTCTAAATTCAACGTTTTTTAATTTATGGCCTTTTAAATTCAATATAAAAATGTTGCTATAATAGCGCCACCAGACAATACCCTTTCTTTTGAATCCGCCATTTTGAATTGACCAACGAGTCGTCACCTGATCATCTGCGCATCACATGATTGGACGAGAGATCGATCCAGTGACTCGGTGCTCTATTGGTGTTGTCTGGTGGCACTTTTACAAAAAAACATTTTTTATATTGAATTTAAAAGGTTAGAAATTTAAAATGATTGAATTTAGAACATTTATTTTTCAATTCATGGAATTATAATATTGAACTCTATGTGTAAAAAAAATGGATTTCTATTTAAAACTTAAAAAAAGAAATAATAATAAAAAACAATTAAAAAACGTTTCATACTCATCTTAACCTTTCAATAAATGATTATTGACTTAAATTATTCAAAAATATAATTAATTGCTTTAAAAAACAACAACATTTAAATAGAAAAAATGTTTTAAATAATAATTTGAACAATTCGACAAAATGGTTGCCACAAATATACTTGCAGATCTAAAATTCACACCATCACACGTCCACCCATCAATTTACTCACTCATGTACGGATGAATAATTCACTTCCTGTCCGCTGACTGGCACAGGAAGTGACGGTGACGCCCTCACCCCGGGGGGGTATCTCCGGTGGTTCCCCCCCCGCCGGGTCACGAGTGAAGACGGACACACCGTGGAAGCCCCCGACAACAATATGCCATCACGACTGTTTTATTCATGCGCGCATGTTTCTTCAATTTCCTGCCGATCTCTTCGGAGGATCCCGGCGCCGCCGCCGCCGCCGCCGCCGCGGTCATTCATCATTTAAAGGAGGCGGTCAATAAATGATGCGACGCATCCAGAGAGCCGTAAATATTGTGTCGGGCAGAAGCGTCGTCGTCTTTTATTCATCAGATTGTTTTCGACCACAAACTGTATTTTGTTGTTACTCGCTCGCCATCGCACGAGGCGCTCGAGGCCCGAGGGGGAGGTTGAGGGGGGTCGAGATAAGAAGGTCCCTTCGAATCGTCAACAAAAACAAATGAATCTTAAAATGATGTGACTCGGAGTCGTGAACGAGAAGGTAAACATGACATTTGGAAAGAAACAACAAAAGGATTCAATAACAGTCGCTGACAGACTTGACGTGTTCGATGATGATGACGGCGCCGAAGGTTGTGAGGAACATGAAAGCGAGACGCCGCCGCCGCCGCCGCCGCGACAGGAAGCCGAGCGGCAGCTCGCCGTGAAGAATCGGCTCCGGAGAAAGTCATTACGCCGACGAACACGAGCGTGACGGCGCGAGGATCAGCGGCTCATTTACCAACACGCCGGCATTTACAGAGTCATTTCCAAGCCGCCGTGACCTTCGACCCCCGCTTGGCGAACTGCCCTTTTCAAATCCCGGGGCCTGCTACCAAGACCTGGCGTGACAGCGCCCCCTGTAGGTGATCAGTGGAGAAAGTAACACAGCCGACCATCCAGTTGTAACAGACAAATACAATAAACTAAATAATTATTTATATAAATAGAACCAGGAAGGAGTCGTGAGTCAGTGGGATAGTGAGTCGGAAAATAAGTGACTTAGTGAGTCAGCAATTCAGTCGGTCGACAAATAAGTGAGTCGATGAGTCAGTGAGCCAACAAATCAGCAAGTCAGCAACTCAGTGAATCAATAAATCAGTGGTTTAGCAAATAGATAAAGTAACCGGTCAGCAACTCATGACGTAAATAAGTAGATCAATGACTCAGTGAGTTAGCAAATCAGTGAGTCAATCACTCATTGAGTCAACAAATAATTGAGTTAGTGAGTCAAAGAAAATCAGAGAGTCAGCAACATAGAGAGTCAACTATACAGAGAGTAAGCTAGTTAGTGAGTAAGTTAATCACTGAGTCAATCGGTTAGTGAGTTAGTGAGTCAGTGAATTAGTGAGTCAACAAAAAATTGAGTTAGTGAATCAGCAACTCAGTTAGTCACATATAATTGAGTTAGTGAGTCAGCAACTCAGTAAGTCAACTGTATAAAGAGTAAGCTAGTTATTAAGTAAGTTAGTCACTGAGTCAATCGGTTAGTGAGTTAGTGAGTCAGTGAATGAGTGAGTCAACAAAAAATTAAGTTAGTGAATCAGCAACTCAGTTAGTCAACATATAATTGAGTTAGTGAGTTAGCAACTCAGTAAGTCAACTGTATAGAGAGTAAGCTAGTTATTGAGTAAGTTAGTCACTGAGTCAATCGGTTAGTGAGTTAGTGAGTCAGTGAATGAGTGAGTCAACAAAAAATTGAGCTAGTGAATCAGCAACTCAGTTAGTCAACATATAATTGAGTTAGTGAGTCAGCAACTCAGTAAGTCAACTATATAGAGAGTTAGCTAGTTAGTGAGTGAGTTAATCACTGAGTCAATCGGTTAGTGGGTTAGTGAGTCAGTGAATGAGTGAGTCAACAAAAAATCGAGTTAGTGAATCAGCAACTCAGTTAGTCAACATATAATTGAGTTAGTGAGAGAGTTAATCACTGAGTTGATCGGTTAGTGAGTTAGGGAGTCAGTGAATTAGTAATTCAACTAATGAATGTGTTAGTGAATAATGAACTCAGTGAGACAACAACTCAGTTAGCGAGTCAGTGAGTTACTCGCTGAGTCAGAGAGCTAACCATTTAATTGAAAAGTCTTAGTTTTGTTGGTGATATTTAGTTTATAAACGTAATACACTGAGAGAGTTTGAGTCGACTCTTGTGGAAGTTGATGTGAAAGTTGTTTAAATAACTGGCACTGGTTGGTAAAAGTCTGAGACCTTCATCATCATCATCATCATCGTCGCGAGGGACGACTGGTCGGCGCTCGACCACAATTAGGAGGCGGCGAGTGTAAGTGGGACCCACCGGGGGACGAGAGCCGCTATTGTGTCGCGGTCCGGCTCCGAGGAGACCGCCGACGGCTCGTCAATAACCCGGGACCCGCCGACGATCGATGAGGCCGATTCTAAGAAACGTTGACTTTTATTGGAAAAATGACGGAGCAATCTGGGAGCCGCCGCGATATTAGATTTAGACTGAAGAGCAGGAGACATGGAGCGCTTGCTCACACATGCTCCACTCACCTGGTCTGACTGAAGAGTCTAGACAGTCAGAGATCATCATCATCCTCATCATCTTCATCTTCATCTTCATCTTCATCTTCATCTTCATCTTCACCTTCATCCTTATCTTCATCATCTTCATCTTTATCCTCATCCTCATCCTCATCCTCATCATCTCCATCTTCATCTTCATCTTCATCTTCAACTTCATCTTCATCTTCATCTTCATCATCTTTATCTTTATCTTCATCATCTTTATCCTCATCCTCATCCTCATCTTCACCTTCACCTTCATCCTCCTCCTTCTCATCCTCTTCCTCTTAATCCTCATCTTCCTCTTCACCTTCACCTTCACCTTCATCTTCATCCTCATCCTCATCCTCATCCTCACCCTCATCCTCATCCTCATCTTCATCCTCATCTTCACCTTCACCTCACCTTCATCCTCATCTTCATCCTCATCTTCATCCTCATCCTCATCTTCCTCTTCCTCTTCACCTTCACCTTCACCTTCACCTTCACCTTCACCTCACCTTCATCCTCATCTTCATCCTCATCTTCCTCTTCCTCTTCACCTTCACCTTCACCTTCATCTTCATCTTCATCCTCATCCTCATCCTCATCCTCACCCTCATCCTCATCCTCATCTTCATCCTCATCTTCACCTTCACCTCACCTTCATCCTCATCTTCATCCTCATCTTCACCTTCATCCTCATCCTCATCCTCTTCCTCTTCCTCTTCCTCTTCCTCTTCCTCATCCTCATCTTCATCCTCATCCTCATCCTCATCCTCATCCTCACCTTCACCCTCATCCTCACCCTCACCCTCACCCTCACCCTCATCCTCATCTTCACCTTCACCTTCACCTTCACCTTCACCTTCAACTTCATCCTCATCCTCATCCTCATCCTCATCTCATCCTCATCCTCATCCTCATCCTCCTCTTCCTCTTCCTCTTCCTCTTCCTCTTCCTCTTCTTCATCCTCATCCTCATCCTCATCCTCACCTTCACCTTCACCTTCAACTTCATCCTCACCCTCATCCTCATCCTCATCCTCATCTTCACCTTCACCTTCACCTTCATCTTCATCTTCATCTTCATCTTCATCTTCATCTTCATCTTCATCTTCATCTTCATCCTCATCCTTATCATCAGTGGTGTAAGAAGTTGTCCTGCAGAACGTTAATTCCTTGTGTTCCACTCAGAACCTGTGACCTTCTCTGTCTGGTGTCGTTGTTGGAACATGTTGTGGTTCCGTCACGCTCTGGTCTCGGGTCGGCCTGCAGGCTCAATGTGTCTCATGCATGAGTGCACAGATCTCACCTTGAATGTGTCGTCGTGCTGCAGATCTACATGATACTTTGTCCAATTATTCTCTCACCGCCGCTGCCGGAGCAGCCGAGCGTGACGCTCACGGCGCCCACTGTCAGACCAGATCCTGCCGTCAGTCCCTTCTGGACGCCACACTGACCAGCTTCTGCTGCTGCGTTCGGTTGCAACTGTTTTGCATCTCTGGGTTTTAGTCTTTTGTACCCATTTATTACATCGATGTTTCTATTTTACTAATCTCTACACACCAGCGCTTCTCAGTACACTTCACCCTGACTCTTGTCTCTGACTCTTGTCCCTGACTCTTGTCTCTGACTCTTGTCTCTGACTCTTGTCTCTGACTCTTGTCTCTGACTCTTGTCTCTGACTCTTGTCTCTGACTCTTGTCTCTGACTCTTGTCTCTGACTCTTGTCTCTGACTCCTGTCTCTGACTCTTGTCTCTGACTCCTATCTCTGACTCTTCTCTCTGACTCTTGTCTCTGACTCTTGTCTCTGACTCCTGTCTCTGACTCTTGTCTCTGACTCTTGTCTCTGACTCTTGTCTCTGACTCCTGTCTCTGACTCCTGTCTCTGACTCTTGTCTCTGACTCCTGTCTCTGACTCTTGTCTCTGACTCTTGTCTCTGACTCTTGTCTCTGACTCTTGTCTCTGACTCTTGTCTCTGACTCTTGTCTCTGACTCCTGTCTCTGACTCTTGTCTCTGACTCTTGTCTCTGACTCTTGTCTCTGACTCTTGTCTCTGACTCTTGTCTCTGACCCTTGTCTCTGACTCTTGTCTCTGACTCTTGTCTCTGACTCTTCTCTCTGACTCTTGTCTCTGACTCTTGTCTCTGACTCTTGTCTCTGACTCTTGTCTCTGACTCTTCTCTCTGACACTTCTCTCTGACTCTTGTCTCTGACTCTTGTCTCTGACTCTTGTCTCTGACTCTTGTCTCTGACTCTTGTCTCTGACTCTTCTCTCTGACTCTTGTCTCTGACTCTTGTCTCTGACTCTTGTCTCTGACTCTTCTCTCTGACTCTTGTCTCTGACTCTTGTCTCTGACTCTTGTCTCTGACTCTTCTCTCTGACTCTTCTCTCTGACTCTTCTCTCTGACTCTTGTCTCTGACTCTTGTCTCTGACTCTTGTCTCTGACTCTTGTCTCTGACTCTTCTCTCTGACTCTTGTCTCTGACTCTTGTCTCTGACTCTTCTCTCTGACTCTTGTCTCTGACTCTTGTCTCTGACTCCTATCTCTGACTCTTGTCTCTGACTCTTGTCTCTGACTCTTGTCTCTGACTCTTGTCTCTGACTCTTCTCTCTGACTCTTCTCTCTGACTCTTGTCTCTGACTCTTGTCTCTGACTCTTGTCTCTGACTCTTGTCTCTGACTCTTGTCTCTGACTCTTCTCTCTGACTCTTGTCTCTGACTCTTGTCTCTGACTCTTCTCTCTGACTCTTGTCTCTGACTCTTCTCTCTGACTCTTGTCTCTGAATCTTCTCTCTGACTCTTCTCTCTGACTCTTGTCTCTGACTCTTGTCTCTGACTCTTGTCTCTGACTCTTGTCTCTGACTCTTGTCTCTGACTCTTGTCTCTGACTCTTGTCTCTGACTCTTCTCTCTGACTCTTCTCTCTGACTCTTGTCTCTGACTCTTGTCTCTGACTCTTGTCTCTGACTCTTCTCTCTGACTCTTGTCTCTGACTCTTGTCTCTGACTCTTGTCTCTGACTCTTCTCTCTGACTCTTGTCTCTGACTCTTGTCTCTGACTCTTGTCTCTGACTCTTGTCTCTGACTCTTCTCTCTGACTCTTCTCTCTGACTCTTGTCTCTGACTCTTGTCTCTGACTCTTATCTCTGACTCTTGTCTCTGACTCTTCTCTCTGACTCTTGTCTCTGACTCTTGTCTCTGACTCTAGTCTCTGACTCTTGTCTCTGACACTTCTCTCTGACTCTTCTCTCTGACTCTTCTCTCTGACTCTTGTCTCTGACTCTTGTCTCTGACTCTTCTCTCTGACTCTTCTCTCTGACTCCTATCTCTGACTCTTCTCTCTGACTCTTGTCTCTGACTCCTATCTCTGACTCTTCTCTCTGACTCTTGTCTCTGACTCTTCTCTCTGACTCTTCTCTCTGACTCTTGTCTCTGACTCTTCTCTCTGACTCTTGTCTCTGACTCTTGTCTCTGACTCTTGTCTCTGACTCTTGTCTCTGACTCTTCTCTCTGACTCTTGTCTCTGACTCTTGTCTCTGACTCTTCTCTCTGACTCTTGTCTCTGACTCTTGTCTCTGACTCTTGTCTCTGACTCTTGTCTCTGACTCTTGTCTCTGACTCTTGTCTCTGACTCTTGTCTCTGACTCTTCTCTCTGACTCTTGTCTCTGACTCTTGTCTCTGACTCTTGTCTCTGACTCTTGTCTCTGACTCTTGTCTCTGACTCTTCTCTCTGACTCTTGTCTCTGACTCTTGTCTCTGACTCTTGTCTCTGACTCTTGTCTCTGACTCTTCTCTCTGACTCTTGTCTCTGACTCTTGTCTCTGACTCTTGTCTCTGACTCTTGTCTCTGACTCTTCTCTCTGACTCTTGTCTCTGACTCTTGTCTCTGACTCTTGTCTCTGACTCTTGTCTCTGACTCTTGTCTCTGACTATTGTCTCTGACTCTTGTCTCTGACTCTTCTCTCTGACTCTTGTCTCTGACTATTGTCTCTGACTCTTGTCTCTGACTCTTCTCTCTGACTCTTGTCTCTGACTCTTGTCTCTGACTCTTGTCTCTGACTCTTGTCTCTGACTCTTCTCTCTGACTCTTGTCTCTGACTCTTGTCTCTGACTCTTGTCTCTGACTCTTGTCTCTGACTCTTCTCTCTGACTCTTCTCTCTGACTCTTGTCTCTGACTCTTGTCTCTGACTCTTGTCTCTGTCTCTTGTCTCTGACGTTTCTCTCTGACTCTTGTCTCTGTCTCTGACTCTTCTCTCTGACTCTTGTCTCTGACTCTTGTCTCTGACTCTTGTCTCTGACTCTTGTCTCTGACTCTTGTCTCTGACTCCTATCTCTGACTCTTCTCTCTGACTCTTGTCTCTGACTCTTGTCTCTGACTCTTGTCTCTGACTCTTGTCTCTGACTCCTATCTCTGACTCTTGTCTCTGACTCCTATCTCTGACTCTTCTCTCTGACTCTTGTCTCTGACTCTTGTCTCTGACTCTTGTCTCTGACTCTTGTCTCTGACTCCTGTCTCTGACTCTTGTCTCTGACTCCTATCTCTGACTCTTGTCTCTGACTCTTGTCTCTGACTCTTGTCTCTGACTCTTATCTCTGACTCTTGTCTCTGACTCTTATCTCTGACTCTTGTCTCTGACTCTTCTCTCTGACTCTTGTCTCTGACTCTTGTGTCTGACTCTTCTCTCTGACTCTTGTCTCTGACTCTTGTCTCTGACTCCTATCTCTGACTCTTGTCTCTGACTCTTGTCTCTGACTCTTGTCTCTGACTCTTGTCTCTGACTCTTGTCTCTGACTCCTGTCTCTGACTCTTGTCTCTGACTCCTATCTCTGACTCTTGTCTCTGACTCTTGTCTCTGACTCTTGTCTCTGACTCTTATCTCTGACGCTTGTCTCTGACTCTTGTCTCTGACTCTTCTCTCTGACTCTTGTCTCTGACTCTTGTCTCTGACTCTTCTCTCTGACTCTTGTCTCTGACTCTTGTCTCTGACTCTTGTCTCTGACTCTTGTCTCTGACTCCTATCTCTGACTCTTGTCTCTGACTCTTGTCTCTGACTCTTGTCTCTGACTCTTGTCTCTGACTCTTGTCTCTGACTCTTCTCTCTGACTCTTGTCTCTGACTCTTGTCTCTGACTCTTCTCTCTGACTCTTGTCTCTGACTCTTGTCTCTGACTCTTCTTACAGAATCTTGTCTCTGACTCTTGTCTCTGACTCTTGTCTCTGACTCTTGTCTCTGACTCTTCTCTCTGACTCTTCTCTCTGACTCTTCTCTCCTACCCTACTAACTAACACTTTACCCAGAATCTTCTATTCATCTATTTACTCCAACTCTGCCATAAGTCTTATTATCACTCTTCCTCCCGTCTTTCCTCTCTGACTCGATGGGCACACGATCAGTGCAATCAACTTCCTGTCATCACCGCAAACGTCAAAGACTCGTTGACTTCCCGTGGCGGCTCCGAAAACAAAAGCTATCTGACAAAAACGCCGCCGCGACGGTGTTGCGAGTCTTCCAGAAAGCCCTCGTGAGCCGCCGAGATTGGAATGAAACAAAACGGCGCCGGAAACAAACGCACTAATTATGGCCTCGGGCAGCACGAGAATCTCCCCCGCTGCTTTTATTCCATAAACACTCACCCGGAAAAAAAAAGTCGTCAGCGTCGTGAAGACGGAGACAGATGAGAGGAAGACATGTGCACTTTAAACACAGCGAGACCAGGGAGGGGGGAGAGTGGGAGAGGTGGGATGGGGGGGGGGGTCTAATTGGATGTAAATGAGCGAGCGCTCAGAGGAGGGCGCCACCAAACTGAAACCCTGATCACCAAAGAACTGAAACGACAGTTTGAAGTTATTAACAGAGAGAACCTCTCGAGTCCCAAACTCACTTCTGGAGAACCACGTTGCCTAGCAACCACCAGCAGTCCAGTGTGCGTTTGTGTGTGTGTGTGTGTGAGAGACAGTGTGTGTGAGTGATTGAGTGTGTGATTGTGTGAGCCCGTGTGTTATTGTATGGTGTGCACGTGTGTGTGTGTGCACATGTGATTGTGTGCCTGAGCATGTGTGTAAGATCCTTTGAGTGTGTGATCGAGTGTGTGCATGTTCAACTCTCTGTGTGTTATAGTGTGTCTGGGTGCAATTGCGTGTGTGTTTGTGTTTGATTGTGTGAGCACGTGTGTGATCGTGTGCGTGATTGTGTGAGCACGTGTGATTGTGTGTGTGTGCATGTGTGATTGTGTATGTGAGCATGTCTGTAAGAGTCCGTGAGTGTGTGTGCATGTGTGATTGTGTGAGCACATGTGTGATTGTGTGTGTGTGCACGTGTGATTGTGTGTGTGACCGTGTCTGTAAGATTTCGTGAGTGTGTGTGCATGTGTGATCGTGTTTGTGCATGTTCAACTCTCTGTGTGTGATTGTGTGTCTGGGTGCAATTGCGTGTGTGTTTGTGTTTGATTGTGCGTGTGTGTGTGTGTGCATGTGTGATTGTGTGTATGATTGTGTTTTTTTTTGTCCGTGACTGTGTGTGTGTATAAGTGTATATGCGCATGTGAGTGTGTGTTAGTGAGTTTGTGTGCATGTGTATATACGGAAGTTTGTTTAGGGTTGAGTGTAGTTGTGTGGTTGCGTGTGTATGAAGGTGTGCACTTGTGTGTGAATGTGTGACACGTGGGTCTGTGTGAAAAGATGGAGGTATCAGTAGGTTTGTGTGAGTCTGTTATTTTTTGCATGTAAGTGTCGGTGTAGGTGCATGTGTGTGTGTGAAGGTGTGTATTTGTGCGCCATGTATGTGAGTCCGAGTTAAAGTACGTGTGGGAGTGAATGTGTTTTTTCCTGTTTGCATATAAGTTGGTTGCTTAGGTGCTTGTGTGTGTTGGCATGAGTGTGTTCGCATGTAGGTGTGTGTGTTTGCACGTGTGTGTGTGTGGGTGTGTGTCCTCTGCAGGGTCTCCACCTTGCTGCAGGTCACAGTGACAGAGGTGTGCTCAGGTAGCAGGTTCTCCTCTGGACAGGTGATCCATCAGTTGCAGCGAAGTAACGTCCTTCCGAGCTCCGGTCGACCAATCGCGCGCGAGGATGGACCTTCCTCCTCCTCCTCCTCTTCCTCCTCCTCCTCCTCCTCCTCCTCTGCGAGGCGCACAGCAGCTGTCCTGGAGGGAGGGGGACGAAGGGGGAGGAAGCCCCAGACAACAGCTGTTTTTAGAATCCTCCATATAGCTCCAGGTGAGGAGGACGAAAAGAACACGGCGGTCAGGACGTCATCGCCACGACAACGAGGACACGCGTGTGCGTTGGAAGGTCCACGAAGGACGAGAGTTTTTGTCGACGAAGACGACGAGGAAGAGGACGTTTCACAAACTTTTACAGAAGATTTTCAAAAAAAAAACGACGACGCAGCAAGTCAATGGAGGGACGTCATCCCACTGTCGACGCCACGAGCTAACACCCTGTCATGTGACGCGACTTCTAAAGGCGCTCGTTGCTGACGAGGAGGCGAGAACTCAACGAGTCTGTTCTCGCCTCGACGACAATATGCCGACTCGTGAGCGCGAGCGACTCAGCAACACCGACGACTCGGGTTAGCAAACAAGCTAACAAGGTGTTTACGAGGCGAACCGGCGCCGCACCTGTCAACTCTTGGGCGACTCGCCGAAAAACTCGATTTGGGTCGGGGCGGGAGGATCTGATGTAATTACGTGACTCTTGTCATGTCGCGCGGGCCCCGACACCCGGAGCATTCTGGGAATTATCTCCGGCTGTCGGGTGGAATTAAACACTCTGATTTGTGGCCGAGGACACGGAAGATGACGCTAACAGGACGAGAGCCGCGGCGAGGAGGCGGCGGCGAGGAAGGTTACCGCGCCTGCCGTGGATATTCTCGCAAAATGTCCTGAGGGACGACAGACCCAATTAACAAATCCCATTAATTAAGCAAACTATCACAAGCGATTAGGACGCGGCCGCCTGCTCGCTCGCCCACGACTGTGTCGCGGAGAGACAATCACAGGAAGAGGAAACGCACGACGACGACGTCGCCGCCAGATGAGATCAGACGCCCGAGTGGCTTCGTTAGAGTTAAGGCTTGTTAGTCCAGAGCGAGATCCACATGTTCCTCTTGGGTCGTGGTTCTGCTGCAGGAGACGCCGCACAGGACCGATTGACCAAAACATTATGACCGCCGTTCCTAGGAAACTCACCACGTTTTTTAATTCCAAAAAAATAAAGATGACACGACAAGACAAAACACGTCGGAATAAGAGACACTCATGTCGGGAGAGACCCAGCGACACACAACAACACAAACAAAACGGCAGAGAAGCTAAGACACACCAACAAACACAACAGTGAAAATCAACGGGAAAGATACAATAAGATAGATGGAAAAAACACAACAAAAAGAAAGCAACAGCAGAAAAGCAAAGACACAACAATGCAACCGTTTAGACAAAAAAATGACACACAACCACAAAGACACAACTGCTAATACACAACACTAAAGACAAAACGGCACCAACTAAAACCCAGAAGACACACCAATACAACAGCAAAGACACAACCATTCAAACACAACAGCAAAACACATCTGTATAGACAGAAGAGTAAAGACACAACTGCAAAAACACAACAGTATAGACAGGATCATTTTTTTTTCTTTTTCTTTGATCTATGTTCTTTATCTTTATCTTTATCTTTAGATTGTATCATCTTCTCTTTATTTTTTTTGTTTTTGTTCTTTTTTTCTTCTTTTTTTATGAAAAATTGCTGTATTTTCTGTGGCTACTGGAAAAAAACAATTTCCCGAAGGAGACCTCCTGAGGGATCAATAAAGTTTTACCTTACCTTACCTTACCTTACACAACAGCCAAACACATCAATATAGACAGAAGAGTAAAGACACAACTGCAAAAACACAAGTATAGAAAAACAGCACACACTACAACACAGCAGCAAAACAGAAAAGATACAACGACAAAAAGGCAGATTCACAACATAAAACACAAAACTGCAGTGACGACACAACAGTAGAACAGTTAGAACATAACAGTGTAGACATGATAGTACAACTAAGAAGACACAACAGTAAAACACAAACGTAAAACACAAACAGGAAAGACACAACAGTAATAAACAACCGTAAAAAACAACAGGAAAGACACAACAGTAAAACACAATCGTAAAACACAACAGGAAAGACACAACAGTAAAAAAAAAAAGTTAAATACAACAGGAAAGACACAACAGTAAAACACAACAGGAAAGACACAACAGTAAAACACAACCTTAAAACACAACAGTAAAACACACCCGTAAAACACAACAGGAAAGACACAACCGTAAAACACAACAGGAAAGACACAACAGTAAAACACAACCTTAAAACACAACAGTAAAACACAACAGGAAAGACACAGCAGTAAAACACAACCTTAAAACACAACAGTAAAACACAACCGTAAAACACAACAGGAAAGACACAACCATAAAACACAACAGGAAAGACACAAACATAAAACACAACAGGAAAGACAGAACAGTAAAACACAACTGTAAAACACAACAGGAAAGACACAACTGTAAAACACAACAGGGAAGACACAACAGTAAAGCACAACTGTAAAACACAACAGGAATGACGCAACAGTAAAACAGTAAAGACACAACAGCAAAAAAGCAAAGACACAACAGTTAGAATCCAACAGTATAGACACAAGAGTTGAAAAGCAAAGACACAACAGTTAAGACACAGCAGTAAAGACACAAGTACAAAGACACAATGAAAGTGTGTTTATTGTGAGTCTGAACATGTCTTTGAAGGAGAGGCTTCCTCATGTGTTCATCTTCTTTCTTGGTTCTGTCCCTGTTCTGAGCGAGTCCCTAAAACTGCACTGGTCTGTCCGACGTCTGCCCTCAAACCAGAGGTTCCTGCGGCATGAACCTGTGGTCGACAAACATCAGGAGACGTCCAGAGCAGCCGCTGGTCATAATGTTTTGGACGGTCACAGTCTCCGGTTAATATTGTGGACAAAAGAGGTTCTGAAGTCGTGTGTTGTTCACACGAGTCCATCAGCGGCAGATTATGTCGGTTCATTACGGCGCCGAGGATTAGAGACGCAATTACCTCGACCGGACGATATCAAGAGCAACACATGGCGTCCGTCGTGTCCGGCGTCGCCTCGCAATTAAAAATGTATCAGGTCGCTGGGAGCAGGTGAGTCATCGCCGCCGTAAACTAGTTTTCATTGTTGGGGAAATAATATGGAATAATCCCTAGTCTGGAGTTTTGATGCGGTTCACTGTGGAGCAGAAGATTATTATTTATTTATTTATTATTTTATTGTTATTGGTAATGTTTGGTCGTATTCATATGAATCGTGATTGACAGGTGGAGATGAAAACATGTGTTGGTTTACTATGGAGGTAGTTTTGTTGCTTTGTGTTTAGTATTCAATATAAAAAGTATAAGATTAAGAATAACATGAAAACAAAACAAAAATTACAGTTAAACTTCAACTCTCTTTTTACTTTACTAATAGAAAAACGACTTTAAACCGTCCTTAACTACAATTAAATTAAATAAACAACTAAAAACAAATGTTCACTGCGATTAAAAAAAAGTCTTCAAAACTGCATTGCATTACAAAAAAAGTACTTTTTCTTTTAAGGAAGAAACTACTTCAAACCTTTTTTCACTTCAATCAAAAAATTCAACAAACTTCAAAGGTTTTAAAAAAATGTTTTCACTTGAAAACACACTTCAAAACGTATCTTTCTTCAAATAAAATAAAAAATCGACCAAACTTGTTCCCCTTCAAAGTTCAAACTTTTATTTTTAATGAAAAACGACTTCAAAACTGTTTTCCAATTTAATCAAAAGATAACAATAACTTCAAAGTTTTTGGGTTTTTTTCACCAACAAAACAAAACAAATGATTAAAAAGATGTTTTAATTAAATAAAAAAAACACTTATATCACTTAAAATATTATAAAATTCTTGTTTCAATTCGATAAAAAAGCAACATTTCAAACATATTTTTACTTAAATTAACTTCAATTTTTTTTCCCTTTAATAAAAAAACCATTTCAAGACAAATATTATTTAAAATAAAATAAAAAATCTTCCAAACTTGTTCCACTTCAATAATAATACAAAAAATAAATAAATAAATAAAAAGCGTTTTTAAGTTATAAGAAAAAATTGCAACACTAAGTTCACTTCCAAAAAAGATAAGATAACGTCAAACCATTTTTCACTTCAATCAAAAATAACAACTTTATAACAATGTTTGTTTGTTTTTTTTAATTTGAAAAAAAAGGTTTTACAACATATTTCACTTCAACAAGACAAAGAATGGGGGCGCAATGTTTAGCGCGGTCGCCTCACAGCAAGAAGGTTGCTGGTTCGCTTCCAGGCCGAGCCAACCTTTGACCTTTCTGTGTGGAGTTTGCGTTTACTCCGGACACTCCGGTTTCCTCCCACAGTCCAAAAACCTACAGAGGCTGATCGAGAATTTGGGGAAATTGTCCATAGGTATGAGAGTGTGTGTGAATGGTTGTCTGTCTTTGTGTGTGTCCTGCGACAGAATGCCGTCCTGTCCAGGGTGTCCCCTGCCTCTTGCCCTATGATACTGGGACAGGCTCCAGTCTCCCCGCGACCCCAGTAAGGGATAAAGCAGTAGAAAATGAATAACTTGAAAGTTGTTGTTTTTTCACTTAATGTGTGTTTAATCACATTTTTTTTCAAACAAGCTCCACGGTTCCTTCAGAACATCTTTGTCTCTGGACTTGAACGGGTCGAGCAGAAACTTTCTGGAGTCAAAAGTTGAGCGACTGTCTGTCCTGACGAGTCGTCGACACACGAGTGATTATCGTCCCGTGCAGCCGCTCGTCTGTTTCCTCCCCGGTCTGCTTTAATGGCGTCTGTGTTGTGCGTCTGCAGCTCATTTCCCCGCCTCTGTGTTTCCACCCGCTATCGTTGGACCCGTGACCCCAGGATCCCGCCGGTCGAGGTCCGCGGCCTTTCATCTGCCGCCATTGACTGTCAAATTGCCGACTTGTTCCACAAATCAGTCCTTCCTCGCGCCTCGGCCCCGGCTCTAATGAGTCGACTCGTTTGGACTCGGACTCCGGCCAGAACCGGATTTCTCCGCTTCAAAGCCACAGAAGAAGTTCGGGGGAAAACGAAGTCGCATTTGAACGCCGACGCGGTTTTGGTTCCAGAGGAGTAACGAAGGCGCCCGACGACTGGACGCTTCTGACTCGAGTTGGGATCTGCGAGGCAGCAGCTGTTGCTCCAAAGTGAGTCGAGTTAACGAGTCCTGGCTCAATAATCGACATTTTTTAATGACGAAAGTTTGAGCGATACAAACTTCCCGGGGGTCATGAGGTCACTTCCTGTGCCAGGTTTGAACAGCAGCCGCGTTTGTTTTCCTTCTCTGTTGTGAGACGACGAGCAGATGTTTGTCAAGAAGATTCAAACTCCAGAGGAAAATGAAATTTCAATCAACTTTGAAGGTAAAACCGTGTTTGTTAGCCGATGCTAGCACTGTTCTCTATAGTCAGGGTTACACACTCTCACACACAGACACACACAAAAGAAACTCTCATACACAAAAACTTACATTCAGACACACTAATGCACACACAATCGTCCACACAAACACAACATGGTAACACTTTCACACAGAAACACAAGCACACACAAACTATCAAACATATAGACACACAAAAACACATACACTATTTAACATATATACACAGAAAAAAACACATACACACGCACAGTCAAGAACACGCATAATCACAAACACACACTCACTTAAACAAACAAAAACACTCACAGACAAATGAACACAAACTGGGACACACATACATAAATGCACAAACTCATGTATGCACACAGAAACACTCTCACACACACGTACACAATCAAACATGCGGAAACAAACACACTCACTCATACACACAAAAATACACACATACATAAATGCACAACCTCACACAAACACAGAAATACACACATACATAAATGCACAACCTCACACAAACACAGAAATACACACATACATAAATGCACAAACTCACACAAACACAGAAATACACACATACATAAATGCACAAACTCACACAAACACAAAAATACACATATGCATAAATGCACAACCTCACACAAACACAGAAATACACACATACATAAATGCACAAACTCACACAAACACAAAAATACACATATACATAAATGCACAACCTCACACAAACACAGAAATACACATATACATAAATGCACAACCTCACACAAACACAGAAATACACACATACATAAATGCACAAACTCATGCACGCATACAGAAACACTTTCACACACACGTACACAATCAAACATGCAGAAACAAACACACTCACTCATACACACAAAAATACACATATACATAAATGCACAACCTCACACAAACACAGAAATACACACATACATAAATGCACAACCTCACACAAACACAGAAATACACACATACATAAATGCACAACCTCACACAAACACAGAAATACACACATACATAAATGCACAAACTCACACAAACACAAAAATACACATATACATAAATGCACAACCTCACACAAACACAGAAATACACATATACATAAATGCACAAACTCACACAAACACAAAAATACACATATACATAAATGCACAACCTCACACAAACACAGAAATACACACATACATAAATGCACAACCTCACACAAACACAGAAATACACACATACATAAATGCACAACCTCACACAAACACAGAAATACACACATACATAAATGCACAACCTCACACAAACACAGAAATACACACATACATAAATGCACAAACTCACACAAACACAAAAATACACATATACATAAATGCACAACCTCACACAAACACAGAAATACACATATACATAAATGCACAAACTCACACAAACACAAAAATACACATATACATAAATGCACAACCTCACACAAACACAGAAATACACATATACATAAATGCACAAACTCACACAAACACAAAAATACACACATACATAAATGCACAACCTCACACAAACACAGAAATACACACATACATAAATGCACAAACTCACACAAACACAAAAATACACATATACATAAATGCACAACCTCACACAAACACAGAAATACACACATACATAAATGCACAAACTCACACAAACACAGAAATACACATATACATAAATGCACAAACTCATGCACGCATACAGAAACACTTTCACACACACGTACACAATCAAACATGCGGAAACAAACACACTCACTCATACACACAAAAATACACACATACATAAATGCACAACCTCACACAAACACAGAAATACACACATACATAAATGCACAAACTCACACACACACAAAAATACACTCAGGCACACACACAATCAAACATATGGAAACAAACACACTCACTCATACATACAAAAATACACACATACATAATTTCACAGACTCACACACACACTGAAACACTCTCACACACACACAATCAAATCAAACATATGGAAACAAACACACTCACTCATACACACAAAAATACACACATACATAAATGCACAACCTCACACACACAGAAACATTCTCACACACACACACACAATCAAACATACGGAAACAAACACACTCACTCATACACACAGAAATACACACTCACACAAATACTCCCACAGACACACTCACGCCCAAACACACAACATTTAAACACACAAAAACACACAGACACACACATAAACATAGACAAGCACACACACACACAGAAACACACACTCTCACACACAGTTAAATGAATTCACACACACAGAAAAAACACACACACTAAAACACACATCCATTCACAATCAAACTATGTTCATTCACTAGTTCAGTTTGAGTCATGAGTCTCTTTAACTTCCTGTGTGGACGGATGAGTCCACAGATGGCGGCTATAATGAGCCGTGACTCGATGCGCCTCAAAACTTGACTCACATCAGCTCACTACTACATTTGTGACTCATGGGTTAAAGTATCCACGTAACAGTTCATTTTAAACAGGGATTTTTTTCATTTGAATCAGTGAATCGAGTTGTTTCTAATGAGTCACGAGGTAGGCTAGCTGCTAGCTTAGCCGCGCTAGCATAACCCCACGTAACATCTGAGCAGCTGATCATCAGCTGGAGACTCGGAGCGGAGCTTCTGCCGCCTTCCACTTCGTCGAGAGAGATTTTTTCAAGTCGTCTGCCGACTCGGACGCCGCGGATGATTCATGGATCCTCCGCCGCACGCCCTCGTTAGCGCGGCGCCTCCCGTTCCGTCTTCGCTCAACAGGAAGTGGCGAGCCGCTCATCCCGCCCCGACTTTATCATCATCCATTACGTCGACATCAAGTGTAACTTTGTCATTGACTCGGGGGGGGGGGGGGGGCGTCTGGGACTCGCCGCACACACTCCCACGTGCACACCCCCCCCCCCACCCTCGTGCACGCCCCCCGTGCACCTGCGCATGATGAGGCATTAAGACACAGATGGAATGCTAAAGTGGCGAGCGGCGGCGATCAAAGTGATGAGTGGGCTGTTTTGTGAACGGGCGCGTCGAGCGCCGTCACCTTCACAATGACGCGTAATATACGGCGCCGAGTGTACGGGGGGGGGGGGGGGGTGAGGGTGGGGGGGTGATCCAGGGGTTTGATCGTCACATGACTGTCAGGACGATACCGGCTGACGTCACATGGGGGCGCTGCTCTAGTTACGAACGCGACGTTTGTGTGTCTCTGACATGATCTCTGTCATGGAAGTCTGGACCCCCGGGACCAACCGGAGCAACCGGTCCAGACTCACTTATTGAATGACTCACACACGACTCTTTTAACACTGGATTATGGAAGTGAATCAGTGCCATATTAAATATTGAATCATTTCAAATGCTAAAAAAATTCTTCTTTTTTTTTGTGATATTTTGTTGTTTTTTTAAACATTTTGAAAAAACGCGACTTTCAGTTTATTGAATAATTGAATTAAATAATCTGTATATTGAACAATTTAATGATTTTTTTTTTTACACATATAGTTTTATATTCTGATTCCAAAAATCTAGAATACAATTTTTTGAATTCAATATTTTTTAATCCATAGCCTTTTGAATTCAATGTAAAATGTTGGTAAAATAGTTCAACCATTTTTATGTTGAAATTTAAAGGCTAAAAATATTTTCAAAATGAAGGATTTTTAGCGCAAACAGTTCGATGTGATATTTCTTCAATAACCCAAAAATACATGATAAAAATTTCCAAACATCAGCTTTAAAAGCTGCTGGAGTCCAGTGTATCCTCTCATCCTCAGTCATTCCCGGGATCTTGCGCGATTTTACTGTTCATTTAACTGCAGAGGATGCTTTGAATGCCATCTAGTGGCCGGAATTTAAATGTCAACACAAAATTAACAAACACATTGAATAGTTGAATATTAATTCTAAATTTTAAAAAATCTTATTACTTTATTTTATTTAGACTTTATTTAAATAGTATAGTATATAGTATATTTATATAAGTATTATGATGATAATAATAGGATGTGATATGAAAGCCAGAAATACAATTAATTCATTTAAAAAAATATTGGATAATTGTTCAACCTTTCATTTTAAAAATTGTTTAATTTACTTAGTCAAGGAATACAAATAAAACATTTTAATATAGAACATTTTGAATGAAATTATACAAAATAAAAATTAAAGCCTTAATAAACAACAAACTTTCAATAAATAATTTAAAGTTTTGAAATCCCTGTGTTTGCAACACTGTCAATAAAGTTTTTCTGATTCATTTGAAGCGTTAAAACGATTGATCATCACAGACTTCCATGAACTCCTCACACGAGCCACTGAATGAGTTCATTTCCTCTTCAACTCCAGGTTTATTGCCCTCAGGTACGAGCATCAGGTGTGAAAGAGACAAAAGAATCTAACGAGGAAACGCCGTCGTCGCTGCACTTCTGGAGTTAGAGGCGTTGAAGCCGCGACTACTGCCCACGCTCGGCGACCTTTGAGCCACGCTTTTGTGTCACACACTCTGGCGCCGGCAAGACGACGACCCTCAGAGATCCGAGGTCTGGATGTAGATCGAGGTGAACTCACCGGCACCAAAGCCACGTGCGGCTTCTTCACGTCTTCAATGGTCACTTGCTCTTCTCTAAGAGATGAACCGACGTCTCTGTTTAGGGTCGTCATGGTAATGTTTACGGCACGTCTTCTTATTTGTGGCGAGAGCGTCACAGCGCCACTCACAGGCCTGGCATGGTACTAGATTATTTTTATAGTAGCGACGGTTCACTGGGGGAAGAAGGGAAAGAAGTAGAAGTAAAATTATTACACTTAAAAAATATATATATATATTGATTGTGTACGATGCTGTATTGATATTTAACAGCACTGTATCTGATATTAAAAAAAAAAGTTTCTTTTTTTAAATATGTTTGGCTTTCATATCACATCCTATTATTATCATAATTATTATAATTATTTCAATAAAGTGTAAATGAAATATAATAAAACTATCTTTGCTTAAATGTAGAATTAAGATCCAAATATTCAAGGTGTTTGTTCATTTTATGTTGCGAATAAAATTCCGGCCACTAGATGGCAGCGTTCATTGCATCCTCTGCAGTTCAATGAAAAATGAAATCGCACAAGATCCCCGGGAATGACTGAGGATGAGAGGATACAGTCGACTGTTTGGACATATTTTGGTTTCAGAACAGATGAAAAAAAGGAACGACTTCGTAGTCATTGTATGGTTTATATTTAAATATGGTTGAATAAAATAAAATGATTAAAATGTTATTAAAAATTAACAAGGAAATATTCACAGCATTTTTGTGTTGCACTTAAACTTACAGCCACTAGATGGCAGCAGTTATTACGTCCTCCACTGCTAAATGAACAATAAAATCTAGCGAGATCCCGGGGATGACTGAGGACGAGAGGATACAGTCGACTCCAGCAGCTTTTAAAGCTGATGTTTGGACATACTTTGGTTTCAAAAACAAATGAAAGCAGTTACGACTTTGTCAAGAGTCACATGGTCTGTAAATTCTGCAACACCAGAGTAAAGTCCTGGACACTACTACACATATACTACAGTATCACTTTATATCATATTGTCACCACCAGATTGGTGCCAGTACACACTCTAGAAAGGAGTAGCCAGATGGAGTTGAAGAAAGTAGCAACGGAGCATCAGGATCCGTCTTAACCAACTTTTCCCGTTGGAAAGTTTCCAGTCGTGCTGGTGAGTGGGCGGAGTCACGGAAACACAGCGTATCGACACATTAAGTCTGTTTCCAATGTTCGCCGCCGATCCACAGGCGCGCCGTGACTCATCCGGACACGCCCGGGCGACCCTGACCCGCCGGGTCTCGGGGACGCCAGCGCGAGGACCGGGGCGCACACGCCTGCCAGCCCTCGGATCCAGCGGCGGCGCGTCCACGCGTGCAGGATCGGTTTATGAGCTCAATCTGCAGTAGTTGAGGCGTTCAATTCCGGGTGCCACGAGGTGCCGGGAGGCGTATCTGATGACGGATTGGATTGCGAGGCCCCGGCGCCGTCAGAGCGAGGCGGCGACGCAGGCCACGCCGGCGAGCTGGGAGGCATCAGGCAGAGTCAGCCACCGTGCAGAAGCTCTCATTGCTCCACTCAAAAATGGAGAGTGGGTGAGACGGGTGCGTGTGTGTGCCCCCCCAACACACACCCCAACACCCCCGACCACTGCCTCACACACCCCTGCCCAGTAAGCCCCTGGCTGGATGTCACACACACACGTACACACACACACACACTCCCTCACTCGCTCTGCACTCACTCATCATTGCTTATCACTGAAATGCAGCCCAGCACTGTGACGCTTCAGCAAACACACACTCACACACTCACACATGCACACAATCTTATAGACACACGCACAAACTCTCACGTGCACAAACACACTCTCGCACATGCACACATACCCACAATCTCATACACACCCATGTACACGAATACACACACACACACTCATGTACACACACACTCACACACAATCACACATGCACACAATCTTATAGACACACACACAAACTCTCACGTGCACAAACACACTCTCTCACATGCACACATACCCACAATCTCATAAACACCCATGTAAACGCATACACACACTCACAGAATAACACAGACTCACTACAAGCGCATACACAAACATTCACTTGCACACAGAAACACATTCACATCCAAACATGCATAAACACACACTCACACACACTCACACACCCACACAATCTTATAGACACACGCACAAACTCTCACGTGCACAAACACACTCAAAAACACATTCACATCCAAACATGCATAAACACACACTCACACACACTCACACATCCACACAATCTTATAGACACACGCACAAACTCTCACGTGCACAAACACACTCTCGCACATGCACACATACCCAAAATCTCATACACACACCCATTTACACGCATACACACACATACACACACCCACACATACCCACAATCTCATACACACTCATGTACACACATACACACACACTCTCACATTAACACAAACTCATACACGCGCATACACAAACATTCACTTACACGCTGAAACACTCACATCCACACATACATAAACACACTCACACTAAAACACGTACACACTTACCTACAAACACACACATCACTCTCACAAAAACACACATTCATAAACACACACACACACACACTTACTCTCCGAACAAAAATGTCAAAGAAACACTCACGCACATATTCATATGCAGAAACACACGCACACAAAAAACATACAAACTTACTCACACACACAAACATAACACACACACACACTCAATCTCACAGACACACACCTACTCACACACAAACAGAAACATACACACTTAGTTACATACAAACACTTAAACTTACAAACACGCACATACCCCTAAATGCTCACACATAAAAAACACGCACCTACACACTCACACACACACAATAGAACTCACACATCCAGTGCTCAGCATGTGCATGCATCAACATACTAACATGTGTACAATAAACACACACACATACACAATCAAAGATGAACACAGATGTTCACACACAGACTCACTGACTCTATCACACTCACATACTATTAATAACACTAACACACAGGAAACACACATAAATGTAACCATGTTAACGCACACATCTGTCCACAGCTTCACTACACACACACACACACACACACACACCTCTCGAGGACTCTTGATGACATCAGCATCGGTGCTTGAACTCCGATGACCTTTTCGGAAAATAACTTTCAGACGTTTATATAAACACGCTCGCGGTTTGTGGAGTGTGAAGGTGAGAAGTGATTGTGTGTGTGAGTGTGAGTGTGTGTGAGTGTGTGTCCTCCAGGAGGAAAATAAAGCTTAGTTATCACCTTTCCTGTCTGCTTCACAGTCGCCATGGCAGCATCACTCACTCGCTGCCGCCGCTGCTCCCGGACTCGGGTCCGCGACCCGTCCAAACATTATGACCCCCTGACACTGCCGGTGGTCGCCGTGGCGCCGGCGTGTGATTAATCACGTGTCGTGGCGTTCGAGCCGGAGGCGTCGACCACGAGCGTCCGTGAGACACTCGGACATCTGCGGCGAAGGACGTCTGTGAACTTCGGTCTCACCTGCTCCTTCAAGACTTCCTGAGGGTCCGTCTTCACGAGTGAAAATAAAATCAATGGACTCTGGTGAGAACAAGATGAAGAAAGAACTGGAACTAAAGAAGGAGAGAAACAGAACAAAAGATTCAATAAAGGCAAGAATGGGAGAGAAAAGAAAACGATGATGAAACATCAGAGAAACCTTTTAATTCAACTTGTGTGAACCAATGTTTAAGTTTCGCTTCGGAATTTTCTCACCAGCTTTTATTTTGAAGGGTCTGCAGGTGAGCGACAGGTGTGTGACGTCATAGTGGCAGGTATGCTCTCTCTGATGATTACAGTTGAGTGACAGGTGCTCTCTCTCTCTCTCAGGTGATTGACAGTTTGTGCGCTCAAAGAAGTGACAGGTGTGGTCTTGCCCGTGAGTGACAGGTAATTGACAGGTGAGTAGTTCTCTCAGGTAAGTGACAGGCAAGATCCAGGTGTGCTTTTACAGATGATTGACAAGTGAGTGACAGGTGTTCTCTCTCAGGTGAGTGACAGTTGTTCGCTCTCCAAGAAGTGACAGGTGTGCTCTTGCAGGTGAGTGACAGGTTAGTTTCAGGTGTGCTTTCTCAGATGATTGACAGGTGAGATATCTCAGATGATTGACAAGTGAGTGACAGGTGTTCTATGTCAGGTGAGCACAATGTAAGTTTCAGGTGTGCTTTCTCAGATGATTGACAGGTAAATTATCTCAGATGATTGACACGTGAGTGACAGGTGTTCTATGTCAGGTGAGCACAAGGTAAGATTCAGGTGTGCTTTCTCAGATGATTGACAAGTGAATGAAACGGGGGGTTTATGACAGGTGACTGACAGGTAAGATTCAGGTGTGCTTTCATAGATGATTGACAAGTGAATGTCAGGTGGTCTATGTCAGGTGACTGACAGGTAAGATATCTAAGACGATTGACAAGTGAGTGACAGTTGTTCAATGTGAGATGAGTGACAGGTGAGATCTCAAAGGTGATTGACAAGTGAGTGACAGGTGTTCAATGTGAGATGAGTGACAGGTGAGATCTCTCAGGTGATTGACAAGTGAGTGACAGGTGTTCAATGTGCGATGAGTGACAGGTGAGATCTCTCAGGTGATCGACAAGTGAGTGACAGGTTTTCAATGTGAGATGAGTGACAGGTGAGATCTCTGAGGTGATCGACAAGTGAGTGACGGGTGTTCAATGTGAGATGAGTGACAGGTGAGATCTCTCAGGTGATTGACAAGTGAGTGACGGGTGTTCAATGTTAGATGAGTGACAGGTGAGATCTCTCAGGTGATTGACAAATGAGTGACAGGTGTTCAATGTGAGATGAGTGACAGGTGAGATCTCTCAGGTGAGTCTGGCTCAGATTCCTCATATGCAGGTTCTTCACATATCAACATGGTCTCATCAACAGACTAATGAAAAGACAGGTGAGTCTCTGGACCTGATGTTCTGAACCGGCCCAAGAATCCAGCGGGATTAAGCGTGTGCGGGGGGCCGGGGCGGCGGTGGGCGGAGGAGGCGTCAAACGCAGCAGATAACAAGCAGCACAGATCAAGTAGGATCCAAAATCGATGCTGGATTGTGTTCGTCCGCTCGGCTAACTAACGAGAGTCAAAAGCTTTGTCATTCAAAGGTCAGGAGCAGCTACCTGAGCGCCGGCTAATTGGGAGCAACGGGCCGAGCGAAGTCCGGCAGCGGCTCTTCTGGATCCCGAAACTCCCGGTGGTCCCTGGCGACGCGTCAATCAGACGTCTTTAACAAATGAGGAAGTTCCATTGTCACACCTCGTGTTTTTACTTCAAAGACAAACTCTTTGTTCATTGGAGCTGCTCAGTTGTCAAGACTCCAACAACTTGACTTACTGCCCCTGAACTCACCATTGCATCTGTGAAAGCTAGTCCCGTTAACCTGTAGCTGCTAGCCGGTATACTTTAGCCACAAGCAGATAGTCTTTATCTGCCAGCAGCTTAACTTCAGCCATTAGCTGCTAATCGTTCGGCCACCAGGTGCTAACCTTCAGTAAGCTAATCTGTTAGCCATTAGCTTCAGACATAAAGCCACTAGCTACTATTTATTTGACCACTAGCTTCGAACATTCAACCACTAATCCATAAACCACTAGGTTCAGACCTTCCACTTCTAGCTGATAATCCGTTAGCCATTAGCTTCAGACCTAATGCCACTAGCTACTATTTATTTTTAGCACTAGCTACAAACATTCAACCACTAATCAAGTAGCCACTAGCTTCAGACCTTCCTCTTCTAGCTGATAATCCATTAGCCACTAGCTTCAGACCTTCCACTTCTATCAGGTACAACGCTCTTCACCCACTGCACCTGACCGTGGAGGAGCTGGCCAGCTCCTTCAGTGGCAGGCTCAGGCACCCCCAGTGTAGGACGGAGCGTTATAGAAGGTCCTTCATCCCAACTGGTGTCAGGATATTTAACTCTCTACTTTAAATATCCTGATGCTAATCCGTAGCGTGTTTTTTCTTCTTGTGTGCTTTTTATTTTATTTTTTTTCCGTCTTTTATTTCTATTTTATTTAATTTTTATTCTATTTTATTTTGTTAATAGTGTCAATTTCTAATTTTGTAAATAATTTGTATATTTTTAAGATCGTTTTTATTTTATTTTGTATTATCTCTTGTACTATTTCTTTCTCCTTGCACTTTATTTTCTTCCAACTGCGCTGTTGTGAAAGTGTGTTTCCCCTCTGGGGATGAATAAAGCCTTTCTATTCTATTCTTCTATTCTTCTATCTGATAATCCGTTAGCCATTAGCTTCAGACCTAATGCCACTAGCTACTATTTATTTTTAGCACTAGCTACAAACATTCAACCACTAATCCATTAGCCACTAGCTTCAGGCCTTCCGCTTCTAGCTGCTAATCTGTTAGCCACTATCTTCAGACCTTCCGCTTCTAGCTGCTAATCCGTTAGCCATTAGCTTCAGACCTTAAGCCACTAGCTAGTAATTATTTGACCACTAGCTTCAAACCATTAACCACTAGTCCATTAGCCACTAGCTTCAGACCTTCAGCTACTAGCTGATAACCTTCTGCTACTAACCTTTCGCTACAAGCGGTTAACTTTTATCCGCTAGCTACAACCCCTTAGCCATTGACTGCTGCTACTTTAGCCACTAGCTGCTAACCTTTAGGTTCTAGCTGCTCATCCTTAAGCCACTAGATGCTAACCTTCCACTACTAGCTGCTAATCCGTTATCCATTCGTTTCGAGCCTCCACTAGCTGGTAAAGGTTTAGCCTCACAGACGATCTTCAAAAACTTGATGCTGAGTTTTAGGGCTGAATTTTTAGTGTATGACGTTTCTTATTATCCCCACTCGCAGACACACACACACACACACACACACACTCAGAAATTATTCTCTCTGACTTAACTAGGACGGAGGAACAGGAGGAAACACGAGTCTCATCAGCGGCTGATGATTCGCACGTTGACACTTGAACTTCTCAACTGAACACAACTGATTCGAACACGCAACCATTGTCGCCCACGCTCGTGTGTATCGAACGAGACGCGACGACAAGACGGTCGGCTGAGTTGTTGATCGCGACAGAACTTTGATGTTTTTAATTCACCTGTGCTTTTAAAACACCTACGGTCACGTCAACAACCAGCAGAAACTGGTGTGTGTGTGTGTGTGTGTGTGTGTGTGTGTGTGTGTTTTAATGGTGAAAAATATCATTCAATGAGAATGAAAAAGTCTGACACACTCTTGAGTTGACTCTGTGAGTTCGATTGATCAATCCCGACAGAATCCTCAAGAGAACCAGACTCACACTGAAGCATAAGAGACCCACACTTGACCTGCAACTTTATGTGTGTGTGTGAGTGTGTGTGCGAGTCCACGGGTCAACGACCTGCAGTAGCTTCGATCGCGAGCGACTGAAGTTTGTTTGCTGAAACTCACCCACGCCTCGTCTGAATATGGATCATCTGCTCGACGCCTCGTCCTGCAGCTGCTACTGATGAAGAGACTCAGGTCTGCAGGTGTCGTTCTGATGCAGTGGGAATGAAACTCCATGTTACGAGCAGCTAACTTGTGAGCGCACAACTTTATTACTGGTGTGTGTGTGTGTATGTGTGCAACTGTGTGCTTCAGTACATGTGGGTGCAACTATTATTATGTGTGTAGGTATACGTGTGTGTCAGTTGAGGTGTATGAACGTGTGCGCAAGTGTATGTGTGTGCAACTGTGATTGTACGCATGTGTGCTTGCATGTTCTGTGTGTGTGGGTCAGTGTGTATGTGTGTGTTAGTGTTTGTCTATTTGTGCGAAAGTGTATCTGTGCGTCTATGTACAAGTGTATGTTTATGTAGTTGTGTATGTGTGTATCAGTATATGTGTTTTTGTGTGTAATGTGTGTCAGTGCGCATGTGTGTATGTATTTGTACAAAAGTGTACTTGTGTGTCAGTTTATTTGTTATTGTGTGTGCGTGTCAGTGTGCATGTATGTATGTATTTGTGCGAAAGTGTATGTCAGTTTGCATGTGTGTATGTTTTTTGCCCATGTGTATGTGTGCATCTACATGCAAGTGTATGTTTGTTGCAGTGGTGTATGTGTATCAGTATGTGTTTTTGTGTGTGTGTGTCAGTGTGCATGTGTGTATGTATTTGTGCGAAAGTGTTTGTGTCAGCATATGTGTGTGTCAGTGTGCATGTGTGTATGTACTGGTGCGCAAGTGTATGTGTGCGTCTATGTGAAAGTGTATGTTTGTTGCAGTTGTGTATGAGTGTATCAGTATATGTGTTTTATTGTGTGTGTGTGTGTGTGTGTCAGTGTTCATGTGTGTATGTATTTGTGCGAAAGTGTATGTGTGTCTGTCATTATATGTATGTTTGTGTGTGTCAGTGTGAAAGTGTGTATATGTGTGCCCAAGTGTATGTGTGCATCTACATGCGAGTGTATGTTTGTTGCAGTTGTGTATGTGTGTGTGTCAGAATATGAGTGTTTGTGTGTCGGTGTCATTGTGCATGTGTACATGACACATACATGTATTTGGGCGCAAGTGTACGTGTGCGACTATGTGCATTTGTAAGTTTTTGTTTGCAATTGCAATAAGTTTTTGTTTGCAATTGTGTATCTGTGCGTTAGTATGTGTGTTTGTGTGCCCAAGTGTGTGTGTGTGTACCAATATATGTGTGTGTTTATGTTCATGTGTGTGTCCATGGTAGGATGTATATGTGTGTATATTTGTGAAATCACTTCAATCAAACTGTGGTTCTTTGATTCTTTCCTCTCAGTGACTCGTCTCATGGACAGAGCGATCGATAACTTGTTGCTTGTCATGTGACTCTGGTCATGTGACTCTGGTCATGCTTCCTTCACGTATGACGCGTGTTCACTTGATTGACTTTGAATCGTCTCCTCCAGCGACTCCTCCTTCATCTGCGAGTCTCTCAAGAAGAATCGAATCGAGCGGCTACGCTAACCGTTAGCATCAGTAAGAGGTGATAATTCAGTTTATCTCCGCGGGCGTCGACCTCTGACCCCTCCGGCGATGAGAAGACTCAGCAGAAGAAAGAGATGAATCAAGAACAACGATATCAAAAGGAGCTCAGACTCCCGTCTGCGGCGCACAAATTGAAACCAAATATCTTTTAATCCAGTTTCCCAGCAAGAGAAAAAAAAAACAAGTTCCCTCATCCCGCGACCTTCGACCCCACGGATCCCAGAACAAAAGCGCCAAATCTTCACTCTTTGTGTTGCTCGGCGGAGTCTCACCTCCGACCGCAGACGATCGTGGGATTAAAGGCGCGTCATCCTAATCTGGGTTAAATCTAATTAACGGGGTGAGCGCGCGAGCGGCGAGGTCGTCGGTTTAACCACATAAACTCCCGATGAAATGAAATTAAAGAGCGGGATGAGGAGTCTGCTGGAATTTGGAATATTAATAGTGAATTTACATGATATTACCACATGAAAGTGGAGCCGGTCGACAGATAATCAGTGCTCGCCTCCGCCAGATCCAATCTCAGCCTCTGATGTTCTGGCCCGTTAAGACTCGACTGTTTTAGAAGGAAGAAGATGAAGAGAATCCTTTAACACACTTCTCACTCGCTCCACAACCAGCCGTGACTTAAAACTCCTCTTTCATTGCTGCTGCGAGTCTGACGTCCACTTCTGGTCGCACACAAGCACACAAACTCACACGCTACACACACTCTCCCACACGGACTTGAGCACACGCTGTGACACACACAAACACACAAACAAGTGGAAAAAAACACATTCAGGCACTCTCTCTGAAACACACACGCATGCACACACACACATGAAAACACACAAAAGTCACATAGAGATACACACAATCTATGACAAACTCAAAAGGACACACACAGACATAAATACACTCACATATTCTCTCACACACATACACGCACATAGACAAGCATGTATCTACACACCCTGCTCTTTTACACACACACACACGCACACAAACATGAAAAAAGACACAAAAACACTGGAGACAAACAAACTCACACACTCTCCCACACGGACTTGAACACACGCTGTGACACACAACCACATAAACAAGCACAGACACATTTACACACTCTCTAAAATGCACAAGCATGCTCTGTCACACACATGCATGAAAACACACAAAAGTCTCATAGAGATACACACAAACTATGACAAACTCAAAAGGACACACACAGACATGTATACACTCACATATATATTCTCTCACTCTCTTAAACACACACGGACACTCACATAGACAAGCATATATATACACACCCTGCTCTTTAACACACACATACACACACGCACACACGAAAAAAAGACACAAAAACACTGGAGACACACAAAGTCAGACACACACTCTCCCACACAGACTTGAGCACACGCTGTGACACACACAACCACGCAAACAAGCGAAAAAACACATTCACACACGGACACGCGTGTCTGTCACACACACGCTTGAAAACACACAAAAGTCTCATAGAGATACACACAAACTATGACAAGCTCAAAAAGACACACAGACATGTATATACTCACATATATATTCTCTCACTCTCTTAAACACACACTCCTGCAAACACACACACAGGTTCATAGACACACACACAAAACGAACAGAAATACGCACGGACACAAATACATCCATACCCACGAACACACACAGACTGAAAAAAAGACACACACAAAAATCATTAAAAAAAACAAAACATAGTCAAACAATTGCAAAAGAAAAACACAACACGGACTCCCACAAACACATGCACACAAAAAAAAGGTACGCACACTTGCATGAAAACAAACAAAAAGAAAGACACAAACAATCATAAACCATTACAAACATACTCCAATAATAACACACTTTGGAACATATAAACTTATAATTGCACACACACACAAATACACTCTCGCAGACACAACACTCCTGCTCAGGAATGTCTCGGAACAATGTCATCGCCGTGTGATGACATCATCACCATGTGACCGACATCCCTAATAGATTTCCTCCTCGTGGGAAGTGGTCTCCTTGGAGGTGGGCCTCGCTCTCCCGGCGCTTCCACAGCCATAATTAAAAAAGGCGGGCGAGCGTTGCCATGGCGACAGATGAAGGAGGAAGCTAAAGGTTGAGAGGAGACTGATGGCGGCGCGTGTCCGCGAGATTGTTCCAGGAGCGGCGACATGATCGACTGAAGTGAGAACATATGGCGAGGGAGGCGGCGGCGGCCTCCGAGACCTTCAGCGACACCTCCTCGACGCACCTCCTCGTCTCCTCCTTTTCCAGCCGAGCGGCTCCTAATTGAAGCGCGCGCGTGTCATCCGTAGACCAGCGGCTCGTAAATCAGCGCGTGAGCGATCGCCGCGGTGACCGTTTTATATGCGCGTCCCCGCGGCGTCTGTTCCTCCTAATGACTCCTCGTTAGGAGACATCACGCGCGTGTCATCTCCTTAGAAAAACACTTTGTGATCCGTCCGCGCGCGCACGTTTAGAGTCACGTGACCACGAGGCATGAGCCCGGACCACTGACCCGTGCGAGGGATGAGAAGGAGGGATGAGAGGAGGGATGAGAGGGAGGGATGAGAGGAGGGATGAGGAGGAGAGATGAGAAGGAGGGATGAGAAGGAGGGATGAGAAGGAGGGATGAGGAGGAGAGATGAGAAGGAGGGATGAGAGGAGGGATGAGGAGGAGAGATGAGAAGGAGGGATGAGAAGGAGGGATGAGGGGGAGGGATGAGAAGGAGGGATGAGAGGGAGGGATGAGAGGGAGGGACGAGGAGGAGAGATGAGAAGGAGGGATGAGAAGGAGGGATGAGGGGGAGGGATGAGAAGGAGGGATGAGAGGGAGGGATGAGAAGGAGGGACGAGAAGGAGGGATGAGAAGGAGGGATGAGAAGAAGGGATGAGAAGGAAGGACAAGGAGGAGGGATGAGAAGGAGGAACTAGAAGGAGGGATGAGAAGGAGGGACGAGAAGGAGGGATGAGAAGGAGGGATGAGGAGGAGGGACGAGAAGGAGGGATGAGAATGAGGGATGAGAGGGAGGGATGAGAAGGAGGGATGAGAGGGAGGGATGAGAAGGAGGGATGAGAGGGAGGGATGAGAAGAAGGGATGAGAAGGAGGGATGAGAGGGAGGGATGAGAAGAAGGGATGAGAAGGAGGGATGAGAGGGAGGGATGAGAAGAAGGGATGAGAAGGAGGGAAGAGGAGGAGGGATGAGAAGGAGGAGGGATAAGAAGGAGGGATGAGAAGGAGGGACGAGAGGTGGTGACCTTGAGGGGCGTCACGTGGTCGGCGACGTGATGTCGAGCTTTGATTGAAACACTCGAGGTGATTACAGCGACAAATGTCAACAAGCGGCAGCTGATGAGGAGTCCTGTGGAGAGAGGAGGAGGAATCAGAGCAGAGGAGGAGGAGGAGGAGGACAACCTCCTCTGACATGGATCACAACGTTCTGTTACTCTCGCCATAGAGATGAACCTGGCACAGCTAGTCGGGGCAATAGGCAGAGCTGCAGTCTTTTCCTCCACCTTCTTCTACTTCATCTCTCTGCTACTCCAATAGTCTTCTCCTCCATCATTCTTCTCCTCCATCCTTCTTCTCCTTCATCTTTCTTCTCCTCCACCATCTCTCTTCACCTCCATCATTCTTCTCCACCATCTCTCTTCTCCTCCATCATTCCTCTCAACCATCTCTCTTCTCCTCCATAATTCTTCTCCACCATCTGTCTTATCCTCCATCATTTTCTCCTCCATCATTCTTCTCCTCCATCCTTCTTCTCCTTCATCTCTCTTCTCCTTCAATAGTCTTCTCCTCCATCAATCTTCTCCATAATTTTCTCCTCCATCCTTCTTCTCCTCCATCCTTCTTCTCCTCCATCAATCTTCTCCTCCATCAATCTTCTCCTCCATCATTCTTCTCCTCCATCCTTCTTCTCCTCCATCAATCTTCTCCTCCATCATTTTCTCCTCCATCATTCTTCCCCTCCATCTCTCTTCTCCTCCATCTCTCTTCTCATCACCATTTTCTCCTCCATCAATCTTCTCCTCCATCATTTTCTCCTCCATCATTCTTCTCCTCCATCTCTCTTCTCATCACCATTTTCTCCTCCATCAATCTTCTCCTCCATCTCTCTTCTCTTCCATCTCTCTTCTCATCACCATTTCTCCTCCATCAATCTTCTCCTCCATCATTCTTCTCCTCCATCCTTCTTCTCCTCCATCAATCTTCTCCTCCATCATTTTCTCCTCCATCATTCTTCCCCTCCATCTCTCTTCTCATCACCATTTTCTCCTCCATCAATCTTCTCCTCCATCATTTTCTCCTCCATCATTCTTCTCCTCCATCTCTCTTCTCATCACCATTTTCTCCTCCATCAATCTTCTCCTCCATCTCTCTTCTCCTCCATCTCTCTTCTCTTCCATCTCTCTTCTCATCACCATTTCTCCTCCATCAATCTTCTCCTCCATCATTCCTCTCCTCCATCCTTCTTCTCCATCTCTCTTCTCATCACCATTTCTCCTCCATCATTCCTCTCCTCCATCCTTCTTCTCCATCTCTCTTCTCATAGCCATTTTCTCCTCCATCACTCTTCTCCTTCATCATTCTTCTCCATCATTCTTCTCTTCCATCACTCTTCTCCTCCACCCACCCGGTCCCCTCCTCCTCACCTGTTTCACTTCTCCTTCTCTGCTGTTGTTCTCTTCTATTTATTTTGTTATTGTCTTCAATCTCTGCTATTCTTCTTCTCCACCACTCCAACTCCTACAATCCACCTTTTAATCTCCCCCATCCTTCACCTTCTTCCCCTTTACTTTTCCTCTTTTTCTAATTTATCTCTCCCTCCTCAGTATATAGTTTCTTCTCCTCCACCTCAATTGTTGTTTCCTTCTCCTGTCTTCTCAATCTTTCCTCTATTCCTCAATGTCTTCCTTTTACACATCTCTCCTTTCCATCCCCTTCATCTCTCCTTCATCTCTCCTGTTCTCCTGCTCCATGTGAGAGGTCCATGTTGCCTGTGAAGATGAAGGAGAGATCTGATCAGAGGAGTGTTGTAAGAGTGACAGAGAAGATTCTGGTCCAGTCACCACTGAAGGCCCAGATCCAGATGTGACTCCAGAGCTGCTGGTCTTGAAGACACTGACAGGAGATGAACGAGTGAATCTTTAGGATAAATAAACTTGACTCACAGATACTGGATCAGAACCTCCTGTGAACCCGTCCAGGAAGGTCTCCCTGCTGTCAGACTGGACCAGCTGGTTCTGTGTGACGCGTCTCTGGAGGAGAGAGTTCTGTCACTCCTGCAGGAAGTTGCAGCGTCTGGAAATCAGCGTTTATGAAAGAGCAGCTGAGTCAGCAGCCGTCGCCGTGATTTGTAGCTTCATCTGCAAAAATCATGACTGGAGCAATACAGTCGACAGACGTGTGAGTGTGTGAGTGTGTGTTTGTCTTTGTGTGTGCGTGTGTGTCAGTTTGTGTGAATGTGTGGATATATGTGTGTGAGTGTGTGTTTGTCAATTTGTGTGAATGTGTGAGTGTGTGTGCATGGGTGTGTGTGTGTGTGAGTGTGTGTTTGTCTGTGTGTGTCGATTTGTGTGAATGTGTGAGTGTGTGTGCATGTGTGTGTGTGTGTGTGTGTGTGTGTGTGAGAGTGTGTGTTTGTCTGTGTGTGTCGATTTGTGTGAATGTGTGAGTGTGTGTGTGGGTGTGGGTGTGTGTGTGTGTGAATGTGTCAGCGTGTTTCTGTGTGTCTGTCAGTTTGTGTGAATGTGTGTGTGAGTGTGTGTTTGTCTATTTGTGTAATTGTGTGGGTGTGAGTGTGTGTGTGTCAATTTGTGTGAGTGTGTGTCTGTATGTGAGTGTGTGTTTTTCTGTGTGTGTTTGTCTATGTGTGTAAATTTGTGTGAATGCGTGTGAGAGTGTGTTTGTCTGGGTGTGTCAGTTGGTGTGAATGCGTGTGTGTGTGTGAGTCTGTGTGTGTTCGTCTCTGTTTGTAGGTGTGTATGTGTGTGTTTGTCTCTGTGTGTCTCAGATTGTGTGCTTGTGTGTTTCTCTGTGAGTGTGTGTGTGTGTGTCTTTGATTGTGTGCTGGTGTTTATGTCCATGTATGTGTGTGCGCATGTGTGTGTTTGTGTGTCCATGTGTATAGGTGTGTGTGTTCATGTATGTGTGTGTGCATGTGTGTAGGTGTTTGAGTGTGTCCATGTATGTGTCCATTTGGTTAGGTGTATGTGTCCATGTGTATATAGGTGTCCTTGTGTGTGTCTGTGTTTGTGTGTCCATGTGTGTAGGTTTGTCCATATGTGTGTGTGGGTCACCTAATGTCCATTGGTGTCCATGTGTGTGTCCGTGTGTGTCCAAATATGTGTGTGTGTCCATGTGTGTGTGATGGACAGCAGAAGAATTACAGCCTCCAGCAGCAGCTCGACAGCAACACTCAGTCGTGATGAAGGAAGTAAATAATCAGTCGTCCATCATGGCGTCGATGTTTTTGCTGCACGTTCATGTCAGTGACGTGTCGTCGTGACAACAGGCCTGCAGGACTAGTCAAGTCGGTAGTTCATTAGCTCAACCCTGCAGGAGCGACACTGAGCCCGGTTGTCGACACGTGTTAAACTAGAGTTGTGTGTTTGAGTTTTAAGTTTCCTCCGAGTGTCGTATGAACAACCTAAAGCCAGACGGATCCACTCGGAAGCGAGTCGGAGGATCAGACGTCTGCCGTGAGCCGCGCCGTGACTGAGCAGAGGTCAGAGGTCACGAGGACTATCACAGCCTCAGCCTCTCATCCCTGCTCCGGTCGGTGACATCATCGCGAGTGTGAGTTCAGGTGAGCGTTTGACGGCGAGGACGAGCCGGTTAATCCCGCCTTTGTTGGACCAGAAGGAGCTCAGAGGAGACTTCAAAGATGGAGGACGTCGTCTTATCCGAACGCCGCGGCGATTACGGCGCGGCACAAAGAGGAAGACGGCGACCTGCGGTGACCCCGACAACAAACCCCGCCGCTGATTTCATCATCGCTTCAGGGGAGAGACGGAGAGAGAGAGAGAGAAGGAGCTCTTAGGTGATTCATCCATTCACATCGTCTCGTTGAATCAACCCTCGTGTTCGCAACTTTAAGGCTAAAAAAAAGAAAAAAAGAAGTTCATCCATTCATCATTGGACTATTCGCTGTTGATGTATTGAGTCACTTTTATCTTTGATTCATTCTTTCATTCACCCTTAAACCATCTATAAAACCTCACTCGTTCATCAATCATTTATTTTTACCTCCCATCTTCTCTCTGCACATTCATCACTTCACATCCCTCTCTTTATATCCTTTTCTTTCATCTTCGCCAGCCTCAAGTGTCATCCATTCATCCATCCATCTTCCTCAATCCATACATTCTACAAATATTTTCTTCCTCTGAGGAAAGATGGAGATTCATTTATAGATTTCATTCATTCATCCCATCATTCAGTCGACATTGATTTCTATTTTTTGCCTCCTAATCCTTTCATTACACAAAAGCTTGTGTGTTTATCCTTTTTCATGTAATACATGTAATCATTTTTCATGTATTCATTCTTTACATATTATCCAATTAGCCATCAATCCATCGTTTCATGAAGGACTGATTTAATAATACCTTTTCGTTATTCATCATTATAAACATCCATCCATCCATTCATCCATTCATCAATCCTTTCATTAAGGACTGATTTTATCAACTCTTTTTGTTATTCATCATAATTAACATTCAACCATCCATCCTTTCATAAATGACATATTTTTCACCCCTTTGCGTTATTTATCATTATTAACATTCATCCATTCATTCATCCATTCATCCTTGTATGAAGGACAGATTTTATCAGCCATTTTCGTTATTCATCATTACTAACATTCATCCAGCCATCCTTTCATTAAGGACTGATTTTATCAACTCTTTTTGTTATTCATAATAATTAACATTCATCCATTCATCCTTGTATGAAAGACTGATTTTATCAACCCTTCTCGTGATTCATCATTATCAACATCTATTCATTAATTCATTAATTCATCAATCCATCACTTCCAACACTTCCATTATTAGTGAATGATCATCTATTCATCCATTCATTTATCCTTTCATGAAAAAAAAACATTTTATCTTCGCTTTCGTTTATTAGTACTTTATCATTCATTCATCCTTTCATGATCAGATTATTTTATATATATTTATCATCCATGTATCCATGAATTCATTCATTCATCAGCTCATCCTCACTACCATCCATCCTTACATCACTCCATCTCTCCAGCCAGTAGCTCATCTCTTCCCCGAAACTCGACTCGTCGTCCCGTCCAGGAGTCACATGACCTCCAGACTTCTTCTGTCCGCTCGCTAAACTCCGGCTGGATTCAGTCGACACTTCTGACGTGCGAGCGAGCGAGCGGCGGATTCGAGGCTTTTATCTGCTGCCAGGTGAGAAGTCGGGGGTGACAGTGGGAGCCCAAGAAGTGTCTGATGTAAGACGCCCGAGCGCTTTGAAATCCTCCCGCAAACACCTCGGTCCGGGTCACGTGATCGCAGGAACGTGAGAGGGTGAACTCTTGGTCCGTCGAAAAGGGGGCGGAGTCTCGGAATTGACCTCTACCTGAATAAATGGAAACAAATGAGGAGTTTAAATGAGACTGTCAACAGGAAGTGAGGTGGAGGCGGACAGGAAGTGACACGGCGGTGAACAGGAAGTCACTTACAAACACGTTTCGCAGCAGACTTTACACTCAAGTTCACTCACGTCCGGCCATGTTGCTCGTGTCCGATCCGTCTTGCGACCACCAGGTGTGTGTCCGAGGCGCTCGCCGCACATGAAAAATGGATGAAGGTTCCACGCCGAAGTTGGGTCCGAAGTCCGCCGCCGGAGCGGGAGAGCGAAGCCGGAGGTCTCCGGGAATAAACTTTAATTATACATGCGGGGTGTCGGGGATGCAGAGCGGCGAGAGAACGCCGTGATTGATTCTCCGTCAACAGGGGCGGGGGGGGCGACGGGGTGATGGAGGTATCCGTGGCGACGAGCATCGGGGCCCTTCATCACCTGAGAGGCAGCCGGCATTAAGGCAGCTGTCAGGGACTTTGATTTGGAGAGGGAATTACTACACACATATACACAAGCTTGCATAACACACCGGGCTCACAATACAGCGTATCACAAACACACGCTCGCGCACACGCTGTCCCCGCAGGCAGACGCTGCTGCAGCTCCTTGACGTTGACACCACATGAATAATTTGTGAGCGGCTGGTTGAGGCTGGAGGTGAAACAGAAACACAAGTTTGAAAAATCCCAAACACACTTCATGTACTGCTGATGGCGCCTTTATGAGCGAGCTGCTTCTCTACCTGCAGGGCCGACACACACCTTTATACACACACACACACACTTTTACACACTCATGCCTTTATACACACACACACACACTTTTATACACTCACGCCTTTATACACACACACACACTTTTACACACTCATGCCTTTATACACACACACACACACACTTTTATACACTCACGCCTTTATACACACACACACACACTTTTACACACTCATGCCTTTATACACACACACACACACTTTTATACACTCACGCCTTTATACACACACACACACTTTTATACACTCACGCCTTTATACACACACACACACACTTTTATACACTCACACCTTTATACACACACACACACACTTTTACACACTCATGCCTTTATACACACACACACACACTTTTACACACTCGTGCCTTTATACACACACACACTTTTATACACTCACACCTTTACACACACACACACACACACACACACACACACACTTTTATACACTCACACCTTTATACACACACACACACACTTTTACACACTCGTGCCTTTATACACACACACACTTTTATACCCTCACACCTTTACACACACACACACACACACACACTTTTATACACTCAGATCTTTATAGACACACACACTTTTACACACTCACGCCTTTATACACTCACACCTTTATACACACACACTTTTACACACTCGTGCCTTTATACACACACACACTTTTATACACTCACACCTTTACACACACACACACACACACACACACTTTTATACACTCACATCTTTATACACACACACACTTTTATACACTCACACCTTTATGCACACACACACTTTTACACACTCTTTCATGCACACACACACACTTTTATACACACAGACTTTTACACACTCTTTCACACACGCACACCTTTATACACACTCACACTTTTATACACACACAGACTTTAACACACTTTTTCATGCACACACACTTTCAAACACACACCTTTATACACACACACCTTTACACACTCACACCATTACACACTCACACCTTTACAAAACACTTTAATACACACACACTTTTACACACTCTGTCATACACACACACACCTTTATATACTCACACCTTTACACACTCACACCTTTTCAAAACACTTTAATACACACACTCTTTCATACACACACACTTTTACACACTCACACCTTTACACAACCCTTTAATACACACACACCTTTACACACACTTTCACACACTCACACCTTTACACACACTTAAATACACACACTTTTATACACTCTTTCATACAAACATTTATAAACACTTTAATACACACACCTTTATGCACTCTTTCATACACACACTCTTTCACGCACACACACTTTGCTACACACACACCCTCACACCTTAACACACACTTTAATACACACACACACACACCTTTATACACTCTTTCACACACATGCACCTTCACACACTCTTTTATACACCTTTTCTTATGCACATACTTTAACACGCATTTTAATACACACAGTCTACACACTTTCATACACATACACTTTTATACACACACACGCACTTTTATGAACACACTTTTATTCACTTCTACTACACTACTTGGACATACTTTCATAAACACTTACACTGTTTTGCATACACACTCACATATGTTCATAAAGACATTTATACATACTTGCACACACCCTTTCTCGCACATACACACTCACAAACACACAAATCTGCATAAACATTTTCATACACACTTACGCACAAACACACATGTACTCTCATGCACACTCTCCTTCATACAAACACACACACACTGTTAGACTGAGGCAAAAACCCTAATACAATCAAAAAACCTATTCACAAACACACACACACACACACACGAATCCTAGCACCTATAACCGATTATACACAAACCAACTAAGAAACAAAATAATAATACACCGACATAATAAACGAGTAGATAACAATCGCACACAAACACTAACACACTAAATGACGCAGACACATACAGTACCTATTACACAATGATACACACACAGATACACACACACAGACAGAAAGACAGATGTAGTGTGCGATGCTCCAGGTGTTGAAGATAAAAACCTCGTCTGGATCTTGCATGGATTGATTGTGTGTGTTTGTGTGTGTGTGTGATGAAGGTTTTGTTACACACTCCCTGCAGACTCACAATAAAAATCCTCCACAGTCGCGAACGAACAAAATCGATGAAACACATTTCATGGTCGTTATCATTTTTTTAACTTCACCAGACGTTTGTTTTCTCCGCACAAATATGAACTCGGACTCTTCGCGAACAAACTATTTCAAACGCCATCTTCGTTGTGTCGCAGGAGCGGCGTCGCTTTTCGCTGCTCTCTGCTCTCTGCTGCCCCCTGCTGTAGGGGGGGGGGAGCGACAGTTCCACCTGAGTTATCTTGACCCGGATGAAGTCGTCAGCGTGGATCGATGCGTGGCGTGCGACGAGTCAAGAGAGTCTCCGGCGTCTCGGTGTCGCCGCTCTCACGGAAGGCGAGCGTCTCGTCCCGAGGCTTATTGAGCGATGCTATCGCCGCGACGCTGACAGCTCGGCTCTGCTTTATTTACTTTATTTGCCGCGGTCAGAATGCGAAGCTCCTCGTCTCGCCGCTGATGAGAGTCTGCAGATCAGCGTGTCATCAATCAGCCGAGCAAACATTAGCGCCGAGCGGCGCCGCCGCCGCGCTCGCTTCATTTGCAAAGTGAATGCGCCGGCGTGTTTATCGTGACATGGTTTATGATGATCGAGCTCCGCAAACACGCCGCCCTCCCGGCCTGATGGAGGAATAATAGAATGGGCTCCCGTGTCACGTCCCATTAAAGGTCGGGCAGAAGGTCCGGCTGGAATCTTCTCCCCGGACCCCCCTGGAGACGCCACTCAGTCGGTGTTTTTGCTCTTGTTCACACCTGACGGGAGGAGAGGAAGACGATCCAACATCTGAGGTGGTCAGGGAGCGTTTTAGGATGTCTCTTGACGGAAAGATGGATAGACTGAAGGACTAATGGGTGGATGTACAGATGGATGGACGGACAGATGGATACATTTATGAATGATGGACGGATGGATGGACAGATTGAGAAATGGATGGATGTAAGGATGCATTGAATGGACGGATATATTGTTGGAATGATGGATGGATTTACACAAGGACAGACAGACGGATGGATGCTTTGATGAGGAAGAAATTATTTCATAGACTAAAAAAAAAAAAAATGAATGGATGGATGGATGGATGGATGGATGGTTGGATGAACAGACTGATGGATGGATAGACGGACAAATGAATGGAAGGAAGAATGGATAGAAGGATTGACAGATGACTGACGAATGGATGGACTGAGGTAAATTGCATGGATAGATGGATGATGGACATAGGGACGGATGGATAGATGGATGGATGGACGGATGGATGGATGGATGGATGTCTGGATGGATGGATGTCTGGATGGATGGATGGATGGATGGATGGATGGATTGATGGATGGATGGATGGATGGATGGATGGATTGATGGATGGACGGACTGATGGATGGATAGACGGGCAAATGAATGGAAGGAAAAATGGATAGAAAGATTGACATATGACTGACGAATGGATGGACTGAGGTAAATTGCATGGATAGATGGATGATGGACATAGGGACGGATGGATAGATGGATGGATGGACGGATGGATGGATGGATGGATGTCTGGATGGATGGATGGATGGATGGATGGAAGGATGGATGGATGGATGGATGGATGGATGGATGGATGGATGGATGGATGGATGGATGGATGGATGGATGGATGGATGGATGGATGTCTGGATGGATGGATGGATGGATGGATGGATGGATGGATGGATGGATGGATGGATGGATGGATGGATGGATGGATGGATGGATGGATGGATGGATGGATGGATGGATGGATGGATGGATGGATGGATGTCTGGATGGATGGATGGATTGATGGATGGACGGACTGATGGATGGATAGACGGGCAAATGAATGGAAGGAAAAATGGATAGAAAGATTGACATATGACTGACGAATGGATGGACTGAGGTAAATTGCATGGATAGATGGATGATGGACATAGGGACGGATGGATAGATGGATGGATGGACGGATGGACGGATGGATAGATGGATGGATGGACGGATGGACGGATGGACGGATGGACGGATGGATTGAATGGACAGAGGGACAAATGGATGGATGGATGGATGGATTGATGGATGGATGGATGGATGGATGGATGGATGGATGGATGGATGGATGGATGGATGGATGGATGGATGGATGGATGGATGGATGGATGGATGGATGGATGGATGGATGGATGGATGGATGGATGGATGGATGGATGGATGGATGGATGGATGGATGGATGGATGGACAGAGGGACGAATGGACGGATGGATGGATGGATGGATGGATGGATGGATGGATGGATGGATGGATGGATGGATGGATGGATGGATGGATGGATGGATGGATGGATGGATGGATGGACCAACAGTATGATGGATGGACAATGGATGAAAAGATGGACGGGCAAACCCACAGAGGAATGGATGGATGAAAGGATCAATAGATAGACAGTGAGCTCCTTGTTGTTTCTGTCTGGTTCCACCAGGGGGCTCCACCACTTCCTGTTCAAAGACAACTTTTTCTACTTCAGTTTGTTTTTCTCAAATAAGATCAACCACATGTTGATTCTACGTCTAACCTTCAGTGTTAAGTATTTCTTCGACTTCTTCACCTGCATCTCTCAGCAAACTGATCCGAGGGGCCGTGGCCGAAACATTACGACCACCGGGAAGCGACGGGATCTCGTCCGCGGTCGACCGACCCTCTTCTCGCCGTCGACGCTCCGACGCCGGAATCATTTCATTCTTTTAAAAGTGACATTTGCGGCCGCTCTCCTGTTTTTTGAAAATTCATTATAAAAAGTTATTAAAGCGTGGACTCAGCGCGGGGAATCACTTCCTCTCAGGCAATTTACGGGTCGCCGCCGAAGGACCCGACCCGGCGTGTAAACAGCGCACACACGCCGCTAAATATATATATTTATATCTAAACAGAAGAAAGCAATCATTTGAAATGCAGCGGCGGCGCCGGCGCGTCTCCGGGGCCGCGGCGCCGCTCGCAGGGGCCGCAACTCTATCAAGCACATCAAAAGAAAGAGCAATTCCACAAACTGGTGTCCACGCGTCCTTGAATAATGGCTGCATCAATATTCAGTTTCCATCACAGCCGGGGGGGGGGGCGGCGAGGATGGGGGGGGGGGGGGGGGTGCGGCGAGGATGGGGGTCGTGGGGGGTCCCCGGGGGGATCGACCCTGACGTTGATTTCTGAAGAACGTACGCGAGATTTCCGTCCGTGTCGTCTTCGAGTGTCGCGCGAGAGAAACTTCAGTCGAGACACGATGGTTCCGTCGCTCAAGGTTTATCGGGAATTATTTCACTTTTGTGAAAAAACTTCTCTCACTTCTTCACAAACATGTTTGAAGCAAAGAAACTTCATTGTGAGTCGCTCTGTGTTTGTGTTCGTGTGAAAGATTTTCTTAGTTTGCTTTGTGTGTTTGCTTGAGTTTGTGTGTTTATGCATGTTTGTGTACATGTTTCAGTTTGCTTTTTCAGTTTTGCTGTGATTGTGTTTTTTCGTTTGCTGGAGTGTGTGTTTTTTCCTGTAAGTAAGTAAGTAAGTATTTTTTATTTGTATAGCACTTTTCCAGACCAGGCTCACAAAGTGTGTGTCTGTTTTTCCTTTTGTAATTTCTCTGTGCTTATGTTTGTTTCTGTGTATTTGTCTGTATACTTGTGTGTGTTGGTGGGGTAGTGTGTGCGTTTTTATCTGTGTTTGTGTGTGTGCTTTGTGTTTCTGTTTTCTTGATTGTGTATGTGTCCCTTGGTGTTTGTGTGTGTTTTGGTGTTTCTGTTTTCTCGATTGTGTATGTGTCCCTTGGTGTTTGTGTGTGTTTTACTGTGTGTATTTCTTTCGCATGTGTGTGTGTATCTTTATACTTGTGTTTGTGTTTCTTGGTGTGTGTTTCTGAGTGTGTGTTTTTTTTTCTGTGGTTGTAAGTGTTACTGTACTCTCAGAGATGTTTCAATGATCCACTTACAGAACAAGTGTGTGATTCTGTTTTCTCGATTGTGTGTGTCTGTTACTTTGGTGTTTGTGTGTGTAGGTAGGCTTGTGTGTGTGTGCGTGTATTTCTTCCATGTTTGTGTGTGTTTCTGTATACTTGTGTGAGGTGTTCAGTATACTAGAGTGTGTGTTTCTGTATTCTTGATTGTGTGATAGCTTACGTGTGTGTCTGTGTGTGTGTGTGTGCGTGTGTGTGTGTGTGTTTGGGGGGGGGGGTTCTGTATACCTCCGTGTGTGGTTCTATCTTCTTAATTGTGTGTGTTTTTCTGTTTCTTGATTGTGTGTCCCTTGGTGTTTCCGCATTTGTGTGGGTTTCTGTATAATTGAGTGTGTGTTTTTCTGTTTTCTTGATTGTCATACATGTGTGTGTGTTCGTATGTGTGTGTGTGTGTGTGGGCTTGTGCGTGTGCTTGTCTGTATGTGTGTGTGTGTGTGTATGTGTGAGCTGAGACACTATTGTGCGACTGTCAGCTTATGAGAATTTGCGCTTTTGAGCCTGTCTGTGTGTGAACTTGTGTTGATATTGTGGCGCTGAAAAGCACTTCCACACACACACACACACACACACACAGACTCACACTGGAGGCCTGCTGCTGCAGACAAAAGGAGAAGCACTAAATCCTCGGAGGTGGATGAATTTTGGAGCCAAAGTCTGAAAGTGTTGTTGGCAGGAAGTGAATGAGGAAGTTGGTCTGGGGCAGATTCGGGGGCGACGCGCTGACGTGACGACACGTGTAATGAAGCGCCGACACATTTTCACTTTTATAATCTCATTAAGAGATTAACAGGCTTAGACACGCCGCTGGGTCGAAACAGAACCTTCTCTTATTTACCCATCAACCCTTTTATTCACTTCCTGTCGCTGCAGCCGCCGCGTGTCGGCGTCTCCACGCCGCCGCGCCACGGACCACGAACAATAATCTCATTAAAAACTGCACTTCCTTCCACTCCTAGTTTGTCGCCACAGAGAGGGAGGAGGGAGGAGGGGACGCCCAGGTATGACCTCGGGTCACGAAGGTCACGGGTTCATCTTCGAGGAGATTCCTTTTGATTCTTCGACTCCGGTCGAGTCTTCTTGATTGTTTTCTACTCCAGGGTGACATTTATATCACCTCGACTCAAGGAGGACGCGCGACTCGCGGGTCGATAAATGTCAACGCCACCGTCAACGTAACCGTCGCCACTTAAAGGTTAATCAAGGTTTAGTGGGGTCAAAGGTCAGCAGGTAAGAGAGCGAGAGACTCGGACGACACGGTTTTGTCACATCCCGCCTTCTCCCTCCACTTTCTTATCCTCGTCCTAATTAGTTCTCAAATGTTTTCCCGATCCTTCAGCCGGAGTGTTGCGCGGCGTGGCGCGTGTTTACAGAGCGAGGCGGCGGCGAGCAGATGGCGAGGGTCTATTTCAGTTGATGCTGTTTAACCTTTCCTCAAATGAAATGAAAACAGACGCCGCCATCTGCTCGCCGTCAACACGTCCACTGTCACGCGGATACAGAGGCGGCGCGAAAAACTCTTGAAACTTTAAGGCCTCTTGAAGAATCGTGAAGATAGATAGATAGCAGTAGGCGTTAGACTACAGCTAGCTAGTTCAATCGTCAAAACGTAGTCAATAGCCGTCTGGCTAAATAGCAGTAGCATAAGCAGACTGCACTCAAATACGTCTGCAAAAAGGTATGATATTTTAGCAGAAGAATAGTCGATATCAACCTAGCTAAATAGCAGTAGCACGAGTAGACACAGATAGCGTTGGAAAGCAGCTAGCTAGTATTGGCGGGAAAACCACAGTCACTAATTACCTAGCCTAATAGCAGTAAGCATGTGAAGCCAACCCTCAGATAGATAGATAGCAGTAGCATTAGCGGCTCATATGCGTTAGAATACAGTTAGCTAGTTTTAGCATAAAAACAGAGTCAATAGCTGTCTAGCTAAATAGCAGTAGCACTAGCAGCCAACTAGCGTTGGAACACAGGTAGCTTTTATTGGGTGGAAAACCAGAGTAAATAGCTGTCTAGCTATATAGCAGTAGCATGAGCAGACTACACTCATATGCGTTGGAATACAGCTAGTTAGTTTAACCATAAAAACAGAGTCAATAGTGGCCTAGCTAGATAGCATTAGCATGAGCAGACTGCACTTATAAGCGTTGCAATACAGGTAGCTTTTTTTGGTGGGAAAATCAGAGTCAATAGCTACTGTACCTAGCTAAATAGCAGTAGCATTTGCATCCCACACTTATATGCGTTGGAACAAAGCTAGCTAGTTTTAGCGTAAAACAGAGTCAATAGCTGTCTAGCTAAATAGCAGTAGCATGAGCAGCCTACACTCATATACATTGTTATATACTGTGTTGTTCTCAGTATTATCTTGATCTTTAAAGTATGTACTTTTTTGAGTATTGTTTTGATTGTTTAAGCGCTTTGTGACCCTGGTCTCGAAAAGCGCTATATAAATAAATATTACTTACTTACATTGGGAAAGAGCTCGTGATTTTTAGCATAAAAATAGAGTCAATAGCGGCTTAGCTAGATAGCAGTAGCATGAGCAGACAACACTCATCAGCGTTGGAATACAGCTAGCTAGTTTTAGTAAAACAGAGTCAATAGCTGTCTAGCTAAATAGCAGTAGCATGAGCAGACTTACTTCATATGCGTTGGAATACAGCTAGCTAGTTTTAGTGTCAAAACAGAGTCAATAGCTGTCTAGCTAAATAGCAGTAGCATGAGCAGACTGCACTTAAGACCGCACCTAAATGCGTTAGATAGTTAGAAAAGTTAGTAGAATTACTAGACTACACTGATAAGCGTTGAAAAAAGTTAGCATCACTCAGACATGTTGGTTAGCTAGCATAAGCAGTTAAGTGGTGACTTATGTGAACACAGTCAGATTTGGATGTGGTGAGCTAACTAGCATTAGCACTCGCGCGCTCGTTGATTCTCAAGAGCTAACAAGAATGACCAAACATGATCAAAGTCAAAACAACGTCTTCGGAGAGCGTTAAAGTGCAGCAGCGTGTCGCGGGAGAGGAAGCCACGTTAATGAGGTCAGACGTGATGAAGATTTAATATTCACGACTGAAAGTTGCTGTCGGCTGCTGCGCTCGTCTGCCGCACTCGCCTTAATTCGTGTCACACAAGTTTAGCGAAGCTCGTCCACCGCTGCCCTGACAGGACCGCGGACACGCTCCAGCGGGCGCCGATTATCCGTCGCACGTCAAAGCGGCGGATTATTGGGACCCCGCCCCCCGAGGCGACTCCCACCGAGGTCCAGACCGGAGAGCACTTTAGCATCTGAGCACGAGACCCTGGACGCCGCCGGCTCGCTGCTGCCTCGGATCATCTTATCAGGCGACGATTATCAGATAATGTGCTGAAAACACTCAGCGCTGATGCACTTTCTATGAGCGCGAGCAGAACCTTTCACTGTCGCGTGTTGTTCTGGAGCAACACACAAGCAACAGTTGTGTTGCTTTATAGTTCTACAGTTGTGTTGTTCTGAAGCAACACACAAGCAACAGTTGTGTTGTTTTATAGTTCTACAGTTGTGTTGAGCTATAGTTCTACAGCTGTGTTGTTTTATAGTTCTACAGTTGTGTTGTTCTGAAGCAACACACAAGCAACAGTTGTGTTGTTTTATAGTTCTACAGTTGTGTTGTTCTGAAGCAACACACAAGCAACAGTTGTGTTGAGCTATATTTCTATGGTTGTGTTGTTCTGAAGCAACACACGAGCAACAGTTGTGTTGTTTTATAGTTCTACAGTTGTGTTGTTCTGAAGCAACACACGAGCAACAGTTGTGTTGAGCTATAGTTCTACAGTTGTGTTGTTCTGAAGCAACACACGAGCAACAGTTGTGTTGCTTTATAGTTCTACAGTTGTGTTGTTCTGAAGCAACACACGAGCAACAGTTGTGTTGAGCTATAGTTCTACAGATGTGTTGTTCTGAAGCAACACACGAGCAACAGTTGTGTTGAGCTATAGTTCTACAGCTGTGTTGTTCTGAAGCAACACACGAGCAACAGTTGTGTTGCTTTATAGTTCTACAGCTGTGTTGTTCTGAAGCAACACACAAGCAACAGTTGTGTTGAGCTATAGTTTTACAGTTGTGTTGTTCTGAAGCAACACACAAGCAACAGTTGTGTTGAGCTATAGTTCTATGGTTGTGTTGTTCTGAAGCAACACACAAGCAACAGTTGTGTTGCTTTATAGTTCTACAGTTGTGTTGTTCTGAAGCAACACACGAGCAACAGTTGTGTTGTTTTATAGTTCTACAGTTGTGTTGTTCTGAAGCAACACACGAGCAACAGTTGTGTTGTTTTATAGTTCTACAGTTGTGTTGTTCTGAAGCAACACACGAGCAACAGTTGTGTTGAGCTATAGTTCTACAGTTGTGTTGTTCTGAAGCAACACACGAGCAACAGTTGTGTTGAGCTATAGTTCTACAGTTGTGTTGTTCTGAAGCAACACACAAGCAACAGTTGTGTTGTTTTATAGATCTACAGTTGTGTTTTTCTGAAGCAACACACAAGCAACAGTTGTGTTGAGCTATAGTTCTACAGTTGTGTTGTTCTGAAGCAACACACGAGCAATAGTTGTGTTGAGCTATAGTTCTACAGTTGTGTTGTTCTGAAGCAACACACGAGCAACAGTTATGTTGAGCTATAGTTCTACAGTTGTGTTGTTCTGAAGCAACACACGAGCAACAGTTGTGTTGAGCTATAGTTCTACAGTTGTGTTGTTCTGAAGCAACACACAAGCAACAGTTGTGTTGATTTACAGTTCTACAGTTGTGTTGTTCTCAAGCAACACACAAGCAACAGTTGTGTTGTTTTATAGTTCTACAGTTGTGTTGTTCTGAAGTAACACACAAGCAACAGTTGTGTTGAGCTATAGTTATGCAGTTTTGTTGTTCTGAAGCAACACAAAAGCAACAGTTGTGTAGAGCTATAGTTCTACAGTTGTGTTGTTCTGAAGCAACACACAAGCAACAGTTGTGTTGTTTTACAGTTCTACAGTTGTGTTGTTCTCAAGCAACACACAAGCAAAAGTTGTGTTGTTTTATAGTTCTACAGTTGTGTTGTTCTGAAACAACACACAAGCAACAGTTGTGTTGAGATATAGTTATGCAGTTGTGTTGTTCTCAAGCAACACACAAGCAACAGTTGTGTTGTTTTATAGTTCTACAGTTGTGTTGTTCTGAAGCAACACACAAGCAACAGTTGTGTTGATTTACAGTTCTACAGTTGTGTTGTTCTGAAGCAACACACAAGCAACAGTGGTGTTGTTTTATAGATCTACAGTTGTGTTGTTCTGAAGCAACACACAAGCAACAGTTGTGTTGAGCTATAGTTCTACAGTTGTGTTGTTCTCAAGCAACACACAAGCAACAGTTGTGTTGTTTTATAGATCTACAGTTTTGTTGTTCTGAAGCAACACACAAGCAACAGTTGTGTTGAGCTATAGTTATGCAGTTTTGTTGTTCTGAAGCAACACACGAGCAACAGTTGTGTTGTTTTATAGTTCTACAGTTGTGTTGTTCTGAAGCAACACACGAGCAACAGTTGTGTTGAGCTATAGTTCTACAGTTGTGTTGTTCTGAAGCAACACACGAGCAACAGTTGTGTTGAGCTATAGTTCTACAGTTGTGTTGTTCTGAAGCAACACACAAGCAACAGTTGTGTTGAGCTATAGTTCTACAGTTGTGTTGTTCTGAAGCAACACACAAGCAACAGTTGTGTTGAGCTATAGTTCTACAGTTGTGTTGTTCTGAAGCAACACACAAGCAACAGTTGTGTTGATTTACAGTTCTACAGTTGTGTTGTTCTCAAGCAACACACAAGCAACAGTTGTGTTGTTTTATAGTTCTACAGTTGTGTTGTTCTGAAGTAACACACAAGCAACAGTTGTGTTGAGCTATAGTTATGCAGTTTTGTTGTTCTGAAGCAACACAAAAGCAACAGTTGTGTAGAGCTATAGTTCTACAGTTGTGTTGTTCTGAAGCAACACACAAGCAACAGTTGTGTTGTTTTACAGTTCTACAGTTGTGTTGTTCTCAAGCAACACACAAGCAAAAGTTGTGTTGTTTTATAGTTCTACAGTTGTGTTGTTCTGAAACAACACACAAGCAACAGTTGTGTTGAGATATAGTTATGCAGTTGTGTTGTTCTCAAGCAACACACAAGCAACAGTTGTGTTGTTTTATAGTTCTACAGTTGTGTTGTTCTGAAGCAACACACAAGCAACAGTTGTGTTGATTTACAGTTCTACAGTTGTGTTGTTCTGAAGCAACACACAAGCAACAGTGGTGTTGTTTTATAGATCTACAGTTGTGTTGTTCTGAAGCAACACACAAGCAACAGTTGTGTTGAGCTATAGTTCTACAGTTGTGTTGTTCTCAAGCAACACACAAGCAACAGTTGTGTTGTTTTATAGATCTACAGTTTTGTTGTTCTGAAGCAACACACAAGCAACAGTTGTGTTGAGCTATAGTTATGCAGTTTTGTTGTTCTGAAGCAACACACGAGCAACAGTTGTGTTGTTTTATAGTTCTACAGTTGTGTTGTTCTGAAGCAACACACGAGCAACAGTTGTGTTGAGCTATAGTTCTACAGTTGTGTTGTTCTGAAGCAACACACGAGCAACAGTTGTGTTGAGCTATAGTTCTACAGTTGTGTTGTTCTGAAGCAACACACAAGCAACAGTTGTGTTGAGCTATAGTTCTACAGTTGTGTTGTTCTGAAGCAACACACAAGCAACAGTTGTGTTGATTTACAGTTCTACAGTTGTGTTGTTCTCAAGCAACACACAAGCAACAGTTGTGTTGTTTTATAGTTCTACAGTTGTGTTGTTCTGAAGTAACACACAAGCAACAGTTGTGTTGAGCTATAGTTATGCAGTTTTGTTGTTCTGAAGCAACACAAAAGCAACAGTTGTGTAGAGCTATAGTTCTACAGTTGTGTTGTTCTGAAGCAACACACAAGCAACAGTTGTGTTGTTTTATAGTTCTACAGTTGTGTTGTTCTGAAACAACACACAAGCAACAGTTGTGTTGAGATATAGTTATGGAGTTGTGTTGTTCTCAAGCAACACACAAGCAACAGTTGTGTTGTGTTATAGTTATGCAGTTGTGTTGTTCTCAAGCAACACACAAGCAACAGTTGTGTTGATTTACAGTTCTACAGTTGTGTTGTTCTCAAGCAACACACAAGCAACAGTTGTGTTGTTTTATAGATCTACAGTTGTGTTGTTCTGAAGCAACACACGAGCAACAGTTGTGTTGAGCTATAGTTATGCAGTTTTGTTGTTCTGAAGCAACACATGAGCAACAGTTGTGTTGTTTTATAGTTCTACAGTTGTGTTGTTCTGAAGCAACACACGAGCAACAGTTGTGTTGAGCTATAGTTCTACAGTTGTGTTGTTCTGAAGCAACACACGAGCAACAGTTGTATTGAGCTATAGTTCTACAGTTGTGTTGTTCTGAAGCAACACACAAGCAACAGTTGTGTTGATTTACAGTTCTACAGTTGTGTTGTTCTCAAGCAACACACAAGCAACAGTTGTGTTGAGCTATAGTTATGCAGTTGTGTTGTTCTGAAGCAACACACAAGCAACAGTTGTGTTGAGCTATAGTTATGCAGTTTTGTTGTTCTGAAGCAACACAAAAGCAAGAGTTGTGTAGAGCTATAGTTCTACAGTTGTGTTGTTCTGAAGCAACACACAAGCAACAGTTGTGTTGTTTTACAGTTCTACAGTTGTGTTGTTCTCAAGCAACACACAAGCAACAGTTGTGTTGTTTTATAGTTCTACAGTTGTGTTGTTCTGAAGCAACACACAAGCAACAGTTGTGTTGATTTACAGTTCTACAGTTGTGTTGTTCTCAAGCAACACACAAGCAACAGTTGTGTTGTTTTATAGATCTACAGTTGTGTTGTTCTGAAGCAACACACAAGCAACAGTTGTGTTGAGCTATAGTTATGCAGTTTTGTTGTTCTGAAGCAACACACGAGCAACAGTTGTGTTGTTTTATAGTTCTACAGTTGTGTTGTTCTGAAGCAACACACGAGCAACAGTTGTGTTGAGCTATAGTTCTACAGTTGTGTTGTTCTGAAGCAACACACAAGCAACAGTTGTATTGAGCTATAGTTCTACAGTTGTGTTGTTCTGAAGCAACACACAAGCAACAGTTGTGTTGATTTACAGTTCTACAGTTGTGTTGTTCTCAAGCAACACACAAGCAACAGTTGTGTTGTTTTATAGTTTTACAGTTGTGTTGTTCTGAAGCAACACACAAGCAACAGTTGTGTTGAGCTATAGTTATGCAGTTTTGTTGTTCTGAAGCAACACAAAAGCAACAGTTGTGTAGAGCTATAGTTCTACAGTTGTGTTGTTCTGAAGCAACACACAAACAACAGTTGTGTTGTTTTACAGTTCTACAGTTGTGTTGTTCTCAAGCAACACACAAGCAACAGTTATGTTGTTTTATAGTTCTACAGTTGTGTTGTTCTGAAGCAACACACAAGCAACAGTTGTGTTGAGATATAGTTATGCAGTTGTGTTGTTCTGAAGCAACACACAAGCAACAGTTGTGTTGTTTTATAGTTCTACAGTTGTCTTGTTTTATAGTTCTACAGTTGTGTTGTTCTATAGTTCTGCAGTTGTGTTGTTTTATAGTTCTACAGTTGTGATGTTCTATAGTTCTACAGTTGTGTTGTTTTATTGTTCTACACTTGTGTTGTTCTATAGTTCTACAGTTGTGTTGTTTTATAGTTCTACAGTTGTGTTGTATTATAGTTCTACACTTGAGTTGTTCTATAGTTCTACAGTTCTGTTGTTCTATAGTTCTACAGTTGTGTTGTTTTATAGTTCTACACTTGAGTTGTTCTATAGTTCTACAGTTGTGTTATTCTGAAGCAACAGTTGTGTTGAACTATAGTTCTACAGTTGTCTTGTTTTATAGTTCTACAGTTGTGTTGTTGTTTAGTTCTGCAGTTGTGTTGTTTTATAGTTCTACAGTTGTGTTGTTGTTTAGTTCTACAGTTGTGTTGTTTTATAATTATACAGTTGGTTTTAACTATAGTTATATAGTTGTGTGGTTCTATAGTTCTGCAGTTCTGTTGTTCTATTATTATACAGTTGTGTTGTTTTATAGTTCTACAGTTGTGTTGTTCTATTATTATACAGTTGTGTTGTTTTATAGTTCTGCAGTTGTGTTGTTCTATAGTTCTACAGTTGTATTGAACTATAGTACTACAGTTGTGTTGTTCTATTATTATACAGTTGTGTTGTTTTATAGTTCTACAGTTGTGTTGTTTTATAGTTCTACACTTGTGTTGTTCTATAGTTCTGCTGTTGTGTTGTGTTATTGTTCTACACTTGTGTTGTTCTATAGTTCTACAGTTGTGTTGTTTTATAGTTCTACAGTTGTGTTGTTCTAAGTTCTGCAGTTGTGTTGTTCTATAGTTCTACAGTTGTATTGAACTATAGTACTACAGTTGTGTTGTTTTATAATTCTACAGTTGTGTTGTTTTATATATCTTCAGTTGTGTTGTTTTATTGTAATACAGTTTTGTTGAACTTCTATTCTAGTTATGTTGCTATATAGTTCTTAACTTGTGTTGTTCTACAGTTCTAAGGTTTTTTTGTTCTATAGTTTTACAGTTGTGTTGAACTTATATTTTACAGTTGTGTTGTTCTACAGTTCTAAGGTTTTGATGTTCTATCGTTTCGAAGTTGTGTTGCATTACAGTTGTACTGTCTAGAGTTGTCTAGATTCGTACAGTTGGGTTGATCTAGAGTTGTGTTGTTTCAAAGTTGTGTTGTTGTTGTTTAGGATGTGTCACTCAGCTGTCTAATGAGCCCGTCAGCATCAGAGTAACAGACAGTTTATAAAAATGTGTGTCTGTGTTCACAGACTAACAAACATGAAAGAGGATCTGGAGGCGTCCGGTCTCTCCCAGACTCCTGCAGGCGCTGAAATGAAGCGCACCCTGGCCCGGGCTCCGAAGAGCCGGACTGCTTCTCTGCTCCGGGGCCGCTGACCTAGTTCGTGTCGGGCGGACGGAGACGTCTCCACTGGACTGAGGAGCCCGAGGGCTCCGGGCGGGACGTTAAGACCAACTTTCACGTCTGAGCTTCTTCTTAAATGACTCATGTGGGTTCGAGTCCCACGGCAGATGTTGTGAACTCATGTGTGCAGTGGTCAGTATGAATATCTCCAGCCTCTAGTGGACTTCGTTGTCGACCTTTGTGTCGTCACCTCCGTGTCGGACGCACACACGGTAGCGTCTACACAAGTACACGTGAATCAGGAAGATTGTGTTCTTCAACGTGAACGCACACTTTGATGATGTCACAGCTCACTTCCTGTTCAAGAAGTGAACATGAAACACGAACATGTAGGTGTACAGAACATATTTGTGTGTGTGTGTGTAGGTGTGTGTGTGTGTGTAGGTGTGTGAGCGTCCATATGCTATTCATGCTGGATTCACACATGAACTTGCTTGAGTGCATCGTCACTGCTAATGCAATTACTCTTCTTATTGTTACACACATGTACACTCATGCACACACACACACACACGCATACACACCCCTACACACACGCACACACACCCCTACACACACATTGACACACACACACTAACACATACACACACACACTAACACACACACCTCCACACACTCACACACACGCACACACACCCCTACACACACACACGCACGCACACACACCCCTACACACACACGAGCACACACACCCCTACACACGCACACACACACACCCCTACACACACAGCACACACACCCCTACACACACACACACACGCACGCACACACACGCACACACACCCCTACAGACACACACACACACCCCTACACACACCTACACACACAC